>NW_015505574.1:460156-497459 GCF_001515645.1 Sinocyclocheilus grahami
ACAAATCCCCGACAGAAAACTGCTGCCAGGTTCTATTTATGACGTGCTGACACAAATTTCAAATGGTTTTCAACGGTCGTTTGATCGAGTCCAGTGTAGGCAGACTTTAGCTGTTGTAGACACGGTGTTACTCACCTATTGAGAAGAAACAAAGCAACCTCAGCGTCCGATCGCAGGCCTCCGCTCCTTGAGTTCTCTCCAGTGCTGGAAAGCTGATCCGATATTTACACGGGTCCTACCTCTTGCCTTATCGTTCCGCAGACGTTTTCCTCTTTTGTTTTTTATCCGCCATCTCCATCTCTCTGTCGCTCGGCTCCGCTAATGTCCGTCCTGTGCACTGAACACTCTCTCCTCCACATCATGAGTAGACACGCCCCTTACTGCTGATTGGCTACAAGTTTGTTTTGCGATTCGGCCCGGATCAGTTTTCTAAAGCGTTTTTGAAAAATCACATACCCTGCCTTTAACTGTGAGCAGACCGCGTGTCAATCAATGCATTGGAGAAATAAAGAAAGAAACGAAGCAACAAGCAACCATATATTTTTTTAAAAAAGCCCCAAAAAAACGCATCCCGAGACCCGGGATTTTTTTCACGCAACTTTACAAAAAAAGAAGCCTAAAGTCGCGTATAATACGCGGACTTGGCAACTCTTTCGGCGTCTCCCTCATTGCGCGCGCTGTGGAGATGTGCCGCCCTCTGCTGTCTAGAGTGTGCGCTGCGCGAGCGCTTGTTGTGGTGCAGCGGCCATCCACTACAGCTCTGCAATGACAACAATACTGAGACATTTTCCGCCTGCAGCCGTCCATGTCCAAGACCAAGAGCCAAGCTGTGAGTATATGATGAAAAACACAACATAACACTCGAGTCACACTGAATGAGAGGATGTCCTGGAGTCGCATCTGTACTCACACTGTCTGAATTAGCCACTTGCTATCTTCTCCTAGCTAAGCAGCTTAGTGTTTCGGGAGGGGTTTCACTTTAGTAAGCTTTATTCTGTAAATGTAATTTAAATAATTCAAGCAATTTGTTTGTTTGTTTAGGCGTTTTGGAAGACGAAGGGCACGGGCTTGTTTCTTTCAGCATTCCTTAATTTTTATGTTATAAAAAATAAATAAATAAATCCGTGCTTTAACATAGTTCGTCGTTATTGCATGTAGTTATGTCATTAGTTATATGCAGCGTAATTTGATTGCAGTTACTGTGGTTGTTTTGACATGTCGTTTGTCAGCTGACAGGCTAAAAACAAGCAGCAGCGCTCGAGAACATGCCAGAGGAAGTGACGCAGCAGCGCAGAGTCGGTTAATGATGGATTTGTTTAATTTGTTTAAGGTGTCTGTACAGTCACCTCATAAAACCGCTCTCACTAGAGACATGCTCACTTGACAAACAACACCATGACATACCAGCTAATCCAACTCTGACTGTTTCTGCTGCTTTACAGCAGAAGAGACATGTAAACAAATATTGCTTGTCATTAGGCCGACATGACTATTTCCACAAATTAGCCCATATACAGATTCAAAGCAGAGGAGTCGCACTGGGATAAAACAGCAAAACAATCTACAGAACTGAAGAAAATTATGTTTTTTTTCCCCTTGTTGGATGTGACTTTGATTCAAATCAAAATGTCAAACAAGTTAGCATTTCATGTTTTTTTTTTATATTTGACAGTTTACTTTTTTCTTTTCTTTTTTAAGGATATTTGTTGCACAAAATTACAAAACTAGATGTACAAACCGAAATGTTACGCTTTTACACTTTATGGTCATGGAAATGGTTCTCTGCAGCGTAAACAAAGGCAGGTCTGAGTGAATGAATGCGAGTACTCGTAATCCTGGGTGAAAACAAACACAGCCCTCCCCTCTGCGGAAGCTCTACTGTACTTTATCAGCTGCTGGTTACTGCCTCCAAGGTGGTTTTGTTCCTCATCGCACATGCAGCCGCATGTCTGATTCTGTGTCATGTTTGCTCTCTGTGTGTGTTTTGCTCGTTCAGTACGATGCTGCTCCCATCCAGCCTAGCGCGGCGTTGTGTCCCTGTGCTTTTCATCAATGGTAAGGACTCAGCTCAACTCCAGCCTTCCTCATTGTCTCAGTATGGAAGTCCGCGGGGGTGAGGCAAGCGCTCAGCCAAAGACGTCTACCATCAAGCCTCCACAATCACGCAAGAAGGAGGATTTCAGCTTTGGCAAAATTTTAGGAGAGGGTTCCTTCTCAACGGTGGGTACAATTTTTTGTTTTAGTAGCCTGCATGTCAGAAGACTTTGCAATAAAATATTTAATATTTATTTAATAATCAACAATTTTAAAACAAATTTATATATTTTTTGGGGGGCCCAAATAGCCAGTTTAGTGACAGATATTTTTGGTAGTTTAATAACAATAAAGTTTTACGATGATTTCATTGATTTGTTGTAATAGCTGTACACATTTGAATTGCAGGTTGTGCTTGCAAAGGAACTGGCCACAGGAAAGGAATATGCAAGTAATGGGCATTATATTATATTAAATTATATATGTATATATATATATGATAGTAAATAAATGAACTAAACCGATGTCAATTTGTTTTCCAGTGAAGATTCTAGAGAAGAATCACATCAGGAAAGAGAATAAAGCACACTATGTGATCAGAGAGAAGGACATATTGTCAAGCATAGATCACCCCTTTATCGTAAAGCTCTTCTTCACATTTCAAGATTCCCATAAATTATGTATCCTTTTCAGAGTAAAACTGTGGTGTTGAACTGTGAAATGAAATCAAGTGTGTGTTTGTTAAACTCATTATTACTTTGTTAAAATGTTCTTAACTTCTAATCCATCAGATTTCGCCCTCAGTTATGCAAAGAATGGAGAACTACTTAGATACATTCGCAAAATAGGCTCATTTGATGAGACTTGCACAAGATTCTACACTGCTGAGATAGTTTGTGCGCTCGAGTATTTGCACGCAATGGGAATTATTCACAGGTAATTTACACTTTTGACCAACAATATGACCCTAGGAATAATTTCGTAATGCATTTTTAAATATTCATTTGAATTTTGATTGATTGATTTATTTTTATTTAGGGACCTTAAGCCAGAGAACATTTTACTGAGCGAAGACATGCACATTCAAATGATGGACTTCGGGACAGCAAAACAGTTGTCAGCAGACAGCGTTCAAAGTAACGCACCATTATTAAATATTTCGTGGAATTGCTTTGCTCTGGTTGTTGTTTTTTCCTAGCGACTGTCGATAACTTCCTTCAACCCCCTTGTAGGTCAGGCATGAAGCATTTGTTAGCTATAGATACACTCACAACAGCTCTCAAATAACATAAATATGGGACAGTCTATCATTTTTCTTTGTGCACATATATGAGTTGTTAGCCAGCGTGGTTACGGCCACTGAAGATATGTAATGATGTTTTGCCCACCTAAATCTGCTCTAATATCAAGATTTGTCTTTATAGCAAGAGCCAATTCTTTTGTTGGCACTGCACAGTACGTTTCTCCAGAGCTGCTGATGGAAAAATCAGCCTGCAAAAGGTTTTGGCATTTAATGTGCAATATTACCAGATTAAGATGTGAATAAGTTGCATTGAAATTGTTTTATTTTCTGTGATATTGCTCTTTTAGTTCTGACCTCTGGGCACTGGGTTGTATAATCTACCAGCTGGTGGCTGGGTTACCTCCGTTTAGAGCCGGGTAAGTTATTGATCAATTCAAAATAATGTGGTGATGATGCTTTGCACTTCAGCTGAAGTGCTGGTGGTTGATCACTGTTGTAATTGCAGTTTTAAAAAACATGGTGTGAAATAACAGGAAGTGTTGGCTTTGGTGTTTATGACTTGTTTGTGTAGACAGTACAGAGGGCTTCTGAGGAAACCCCAACCACTGGGTCACATGACCCGCTTGCCGTTTTGGTTACATTACAACCAATACATTGGCTTGGACGGCCGTTGAAAACAAAACACTCAACCACGTGACTAACTTAACCCTTTCGTTCTCTCAGCTGATTCAGAGCTCTTCGCTGCAGACCATTCAGTTGATATTGATTTAGTTCAGTTAGTCATTTACTTTTGTCTTTTAATAGGAACGAGTACTTGATTTTCCAAAAGATAATAAAGCTGGAATATGAATTTCCTGAGAAGTTCTTCCCTAAAGCTAAAGATCTGGTGCAGCGACTGTTGGTAAGAATCTTTGTTTCCATTACCTATCATCACTTTCGGGCCGCACGAGTGTGTTGAAGCACACTCATTGTTTTCCTTCTGATTTCAGTCTTTGGACCCTAGAAAGAGGCTAGGATGTGAGGAAATGGGTGGGTTCAATCCACTGAAAGGCCACATGTTCTTTGAGACAATCGCATGGGAGAACTTGCCGGTTCAGACTCCACCCAAGCTGACCCCTTACCTACCAGCCATGGCTGAAGATGATGAAGACTACTATGGCAATGTTAGTTACATTTATCATACCTATTATGCACAGTACTGTGAAAAATTACATATAAACAGTGTTTTGATTGTTTTTTCTTTTGTTTTATTTTGGGTTATTTTTTGTTATGATTTTTATTTTGTTGTTTTTGTTTCTTTGTTTTGTCTTTTGTTTGGTTGTTTTTGTTCTGTTTTTTATTTTGTTATTTTTGTTTCTTTGTTTTGTCTTTTGTTTGGTTGTTTTTGTCATGTTTATTATTTTGTTATTTTTGTTTCTTTGTTTTATGTTTCGTTTGTTTGTTTTTGTCATGTTATTTTTGTTTCTTTGTTTTGTGTTTCGTTTTTGTTTTTGTCATGTTTTTTATTTTGTTATTTTTGTTACTTTGTTTCGTTTGGTTGTTTTTGTCATGTTTTTTATTTTGTTATTTTTGTTTCTTTGTTTTGTGTTTCGTTTGTTTGTTTTTGTCATGTTTATTATTTTGTTGTTTTTGTTTCTTTGTTTTGTCTTTTGTTTGGTTGTTTTTGTTCTGTTTTTTATTTTGTTATTTTTGTTTCTTTGTTTTGTGTTTCGTTTGGTTGTTTTTGTCATGTTTATTATTTTGTTATTTTTGTTTCTTTGTTTTGTTTCGTTTGTTTGTTTTTGTCATGTTTTTTATTTTGTTATTTTTGTTACTTTGTTTCGTTTGGTTGTTTTTGTCATGTTTTTTATTTTGTTATTTTTGTTTCTTTGTTTTGTGTTTCGTTTGTTTGTTTTTGTCATGTTATTTTTGTATCTTTGTTTTGCGTTTCGTTTGGTGTTTTTTTGTTGCATCGTGTTTTTTGTTTTGTTTTGTTTTTGTTTTTGAAAATAGCCTCATGCATTAAGAAATTAAAATTGACCACTTATTAAACCTATAAAAACTGGGTTCAACTTTACAGCTAACGTTTCATGTTTCTTTTAAGTCTGGATGAAATCAAAATTGATCCTATTTACTTAGCACACCTTACTAGTCTTGTGGTGAACAAATAACCCATGCAAGTTAATCCACTGAAAATTACTTTGTCTTCGTAATATCGTCAAAATCTGAAAATTTGCTTCCCATCTAGAATGGCGTTTCTTCTAATGACGTCAGCTTGACGGCTTGTGCAGAACATCCTTATACCCTCTCCTGACCGTCAACCTGCTGTGAGCTAGAGATGGTGCTAAAATCAAGCCCTGCCGTCAATATTTTTTTTATCATTTAATATTCTTTTTCACTTTTTGATACAAAATAAAATCGGCCACGAGTTCAGGTTAAATTAAAGTTAAATATTTAAGTTTCTATTAATAGTACAAATTGTGAGCTCATAAGTGCAGGCTCGCTGGGTCTTGTCACTGTGTATTGATTTGCTGTTTTATTTGAATCCCCCAGTATGAAGATCTCCTCAGTCAGTTCAGCAGCCTGCGGGTGGTCCCATCCAGCTCATCTCAGATCGTCCCACTGAGATCCTGCAGCAATATTGAGCAGTACATCCATGACCTGGACAGCAACTCCTTTGAGCTGGACCTGCAGTTCTCCAGTGAGGAGAAACGACTTCTGCTGCAGAAGCAAACAAGTGGCAACCCTTGGTATGTTATAACCTTCATTCAGAAATTAGTTTTCTTGCTCATAAACGTTCATTCTGGTTAAATATTAAATTGCCATCCTGTAGTGACAGCGCAGTTTAAACACACATTCATTTTGTTATTACACATAGTAATAGAGATTATAAAGGGTTGCGTGTGTATGTGCTAATAATGATCTTTTTTATCTCTTGCATTTCCTGTTAGGTTTTTTTATAGCATGTTGTAAAATGAACTCTTGATCATTATAGTGCTGTTTTCAACAACACCAAGTAGCACTAACTGCCAGCTTGTTATTCATTAACATCTGCTAATTTTTTCTGTCTTAAAGGCACCAGTTTGTTGAAAATAACTTGATATATAAAATGGGACCAGTTAACAAACGAAAGGTAAAAATCTTTTTTCTCCCTGGCTCTTATCTTTTATGGTATCTAGAGTGAAAAACAGGTGCATGGTTTTCTTTCTTTTTTTTAAAAGAGTTAAATACGAAAACAATAGCACCCTCTTTTGGCTGCAGTTGGTAATGACAGTAAATGTTTTTGACCCTTTCTTGTTTGTCATTTTTCACAGGGACTGTTTGCTCGACGCCGTCAGCTTTTACTGACAGAAGGGCCACATCTATATTATGTGGATCCTGTGAATAAAGTACTAAAGGGGGAAATTCCATGGTCTCCAGAGTTGCGTCCCGAGGCCAAGAATTTCAAGACATTTTTTGTCCACACGGTAAAAATTCTAGTATTTTTTTAAAACGTTTTTTATTACATTATAATATAAATACATAAGCAGTTTTATATATAGATATTTCTATAATTGATTTGTAGGTTATGATGTTATAGTTATTTGACTAATATTTGCCTTCTCTAGAAGCTTTATGGATGGTATTAAAGGTGACATATCATGAAAATCTGACTTTTCCAGGTTTTAAGTGCTATAATCAGGTCCCAGGTGCATCTACCATCCAAGGAAACGTGAAAAAGATTAACCCAGTAGCTTTGTTTTGGGAAGCCTTTTTCTGCAAGCGCCTGAGAAAATGAGCGCGTCAGATTTCGCTCCCTTGGTGACGTGGCAAAGGGATCTCATTATAATATTACCGCCCCTTAATCTGTACGTTTACACCCACGGCGCCGTCATTTTGTTTTCGCAAGCGACAACGGTGTAATGCCACGGCAAAGTTTGAGCAAAACACGCTAACTGTTCTGTCTTTGGCTGCACAGACGAGCACAGAACACTATTTACAGTCCCAGCCTCAGAGGAGACAACAGAGCACTGCATTTATTGATTTATTTACTGTATATTGCTGCTGCCACACAGATCTAAAATAAACATGTGATTTATTTCCCAGCTGTTTACCTTCACAGACATAACCAACTGTTTTTGTTACTCATGTGTGTTTTTAACGTAAACTTGTGTGTGAATGAGAACTTAGTTTAGTACTCACATGCTGTGACAGCCGCTTTCTGTCCGTGTGCTTCGGATGTGTGCACTCAGAAAACCGTATATCAGAAGTTTAAACTCATATGGTTTGAAACGCATGATTTCAGCGCGATAAACATAATCAGAACCAAAACAGATGTTTTAGCAGGTATGTGCTGTAATGGCACAGCTCTATTCTGGAAAAGCTGGAAAAGGGGGCGGGGAGCAGCAGCTCATTTGCATTTAAAGAGACAGATGCGATAAACAGTGTTTCTGCTTCCACTCAAAATGGGCATTTTCAAAATGATATAATAAATGATCTGTGGGGTATTTTGAGCTGAAACTTCACAGACACATTCTGGAGACACCAGAGACTTATATTACATATTGTAAAAAGGGGCATAATATGTCTCCTTTAAATGAATAGTTAACCCAAAATTTTTAATTTGTACTCAGAAAATGTACTCACCCTCAGGCCATCCAAGATGGAAATTAGTTTGTTTCTTCATCGGAAACAGATTTGGAGAAGTGTAGTATTACATCACTTGTTCGCCAATGGATCCTCTGCAGTGAATGGGTGCCGTCAGAATGAGAGTCCAAACAGCTGATAAAAACATCACAATAATCCACAAGTAATACACACGGCTCCAGTCCATCAGTTAACATCTTGTGAAGTGAAAAGTCATGTATTTGTAGGAAACAAATCCATCATTAAGATGTTTTAACTTCAAACCTTTGCTTCCCACTAAAATATGAGTGCTCTATCCATAATATTGCTTTTCCAGTGAAAACGTCATCTTGTCTAAATCAGGATTTGTTTCTTACAAACACATAGCTTTTCACTTCACACGATGTTAATTGATGGACTGGAGTTGGAGTTTGGAGTCTCATTCTGACGGCACCCATTCACTGCAGAGGATCCATTGGTGAGCAAGTCATGTAATGCTAAATTTCTAGAAATCTGTTCAGATCCAAAAAAAAAAACCCTCATCTACATCTAGGATGGCCTGAGGGTGAGTACATTTTCATCAGATTATCATTTTTTTGAGTGAAATATTTCTTTAAATGTATGGTACTTTAATAAATGCATCATACTGACTGATTAGTAAATATAATTTATATGACGTAGTATTAACATGGTGCTCTAAGGTTACATATCCAAAGAAAACATGGTGATATCATGGTACTTCTTGGGACTTTGCTAAATGCTGCTAAATCTTTTTATTGTTTTCTCATGTGCAGCCAAACAGGACATATTATCTCATGGATCCCAATGGTAATGCGGACAAATGGTGTAAGAAGATTCAAGAGGTGTGGGGAACAGTATATCACTAATAAGAGACTACTAGCGTGCTGGGGCATCAGAAGACCACTGGAGTCAAGG
The DNA here is from genome assembly GCF_001515645.1 of Sinocyclocheilus grahami. NCBI lineage: Eukaryota > Metazoa > Chordata > Actinopteri > Cypriniformes > Cyprinidae > Sinocyclocheilus > Sinocyclocheilus grahami. The sequence continues at coordinate 468,954 of NW_015505574.1, forward strand.
CAAGGCTTAGAGGTCTGAGTCCTTCACCATTCAGCTACCAATCAGGAAGTCAACTGTGCATTTATGGGACTAGTGCATCAACATTCCTTCTTGAAGTAAAAAGATGTTTTGCTTGCAGTGTTTTTGTCATATTTAGCAGGTGTAATATAAAATCAAAGATTAGTAAAACTCAGCAAATCCACAATTTGTACTCTATATATGTGTATGTAGATATGTATATACATAGGAAGTATCCCAAAAGCTTGGGGGGGGGAGGGGGAAACACTCAATCTGTTGCCTTTTAAAATAATAAGGATAGCTATAGAGGACACTCAAATGATCCTACAGGTCAAGTACATATTAAATTGATACACATATCATTAATATATTTATATTTATTCTCTAAGTCATGTTGTTCACCTGTATTATGTCATATTACATGTAATTATCATCATCTGAAAAAGAATCACTTTTGAGCCGTTATATTTAGTCTGAAATGTACCCAGCAATGGATTTTTTTGTGGTTTCACATGTGAAACTTGCACTGGGCTCCTTAAATCTGCTGTATATATTTGTTTCATATTATACTTTATTTATAAACATTGGTTTAGTTTGAAAATAAGTACTTGATAAGGTACGTTACACAGTATGCACAGCAAGCGAGCAGCCTTAGGTGTTGCGACAAAAGCGGACGGCTGTCAACAGTCACGTTTTGTCGAGCCGGGTCACTCTCTTGCAGTGTAAATATGGTGTTATACCTACGGGAATTGAGCTGTGAAGAGAATTGCAACTGTAAATAAGGGCCGTGTTTGCAGATGCAGTTTTTGACCACTTTATTGTACATTTAAAAGGATGCTGGTCCAGCACAGACAAACGAAAATGCTGTAACTAAGTGAGAACCAAGCACAGAAGTGTGTTTTCTCCTTGCATTTTTTGAGGAATTGTTCAATTGTGTATTTATAACACGACTAGGTTTGCCAACGAATGTAACTGTGATGTACAGATGATGTATTATTCAGAAAGTAACACGGTGTTACTGGATTTGCACCTTGTATAATTTTATTCTTATATAAGGCCATTTGCTGGCAGTGGCTCAGCCTGTAGTACCTAATATTATTTATATTCTAATATTCAGAGATTTTAATGGACTCATGTTCAGGGGCCACGTGTTGTAAATATTGAGATGTAAAGCCTTTGAATGTAAATGATGGCTGTAATATTTTGCAATATTTTTGTGTGTCCTAATCAGGTCACTTAAATTATATCAGATTCAATGTTTATGCCCTTGGGTTTCTGTGCACCTTTAATGATACTAAAGAATGTCCAGGAGAAAATCATGCTAATAAAAGTGTATATGAAGAGTAACATCTTTCTGCTTGTGTTTCTGACATGTGCGAGACAGCAGTGCTAAGACAACAGCTCCCAATAGACTTTCCATGTCTTGTACATTTGGCTCTCTCATGCATGCTGGCTGTTTTCATTTCTCAACATCTTGCAGCGCTGAAATGAGGTCATACCGAATGAACTCACCATTCAGCTTTCCAGGTTTTAAGGTAAACATATACACAGAAAAACAACAGCTATGAGAAACACATGCCTGCTATTCGCTGTACTGTCTTTTGTATTATCAGGCTTCACGTGGCTCACTCAAACAGTCTTTATTCGATGCGTATTGCACGAGAACACAAGCATGCACACACATAGCACTGATGCAGATAAATGATCTGATTAAACCATAGAAATATAAACTAGATCACTAAACTTATCTAAGCCATTGAAATAGGAACTGTTCTACTTGTGTTTGTCAAACTAAACCATTGATATATTAAATGTGTATCTGATTAAACCAAAGAAACACTGACTATTTCATTATGGAAGCCTGTTCTCACAGAATAAGAAAAAGTATATTGCTTTTGTAAATCATAATTATGACATAAAATTATGACTAAGACGGACAGTCAAAATGTAGTCAGTTCAACTTTTACAATTGTATCTGTATCTTATATTGTGACTTCTATCAATTATGACTTAGTATATCATAATTTTGATTTAGTATGTTTTAATTGCTTTTTACTTCAAATTTGAATCTCATAATTATGACTTAGCTCCTCATAATTTCAAATTGTTGTCATATTTGATCGATTAAACCAAAGAAACACTGACTATTTCATTATGGAAGCCTGTTCTCACAGAATAAGAAAAAGTATATTGCTTTTGTAAATCATAATTATGACATAAAATTATGACTAAGACGGACAGTCAAAATGTAGTCAGTTCAACTTTTACAATTGTATCTCATAATTTTGACTTCTATCAATTATGACTTAGTATATCATAATTTTGATTTAGTATGCTTTAATTGCTTTTGACTTCAAATTTGAATCTCATAATTATGACTTAGCTCCTCATAATTTCAAATTGTTGTCATATTTGATCTTTTATCTCATAGTATTTTATAAGTATGACTTTTTATCTCATAACTGACTTTTTATCTGTCATAATTCACTTTTTGTCTCAACATTTCAACTTTTAAGCTATGTTATAATCACTTTGTTATATGTGACCATGGACTACAAAACCAGTCATACGGGTCAGTTTTTGGAAATTGACATTTATTCATCATCTGCGAGCTGGAAATATAAACTTTCCATTGATGTATGGTTTGTTAGGATACAACAATATTTGGCCGAGATACAACTATTTGAAAATCTGGAATCTGAGGGTGCAAAAAAAACAAACAAACAAAAAAAATTATCAAAATATTGAGAAAATTGCCTTTAATGTTGTCCTAAGGAAGTTCTTAGCAATGCATATCACTAATCAAAAATGAAGTTTTGATATATTTACAGTAGGAAATTTACAAAATATCTTCAAGGAACATGATCTTTACTTAATATCCTAATGATTTTTGGCTTAAAAGAAAAATCGATAATTTTGACCCATACAATGTATTTTTGGCTATTGCTAAAAATATACCCCAGCGACTTATGACTTATGGTTTTGTGGTCCAGGGTCACATTTTTAAGATCTACCAAAGCATCACAAAACCAGTCATACGGGTCAGTTTTTGGAAATTGACATTTATTCATCATCTGCGAGCTGGAAATATAAACATTCCATTGATGTATGGTTTGTTAGGATACAACAATATTTGGCCGAGATACAACTATTTGAAAATCTGGAATCTGAGGGTGCAAAAAAAAACAAACAAACAAAAAAAATTATCAAAATATTGAGAAAATTGCCTTTAATGTTGTCCTAAGGAAGTTCTTAGCAATGCATACTACTAATCAAAAATGAAGTTTTGATATATTTACAGTAGGAAATTTACAAAATATCTTCAAGGAACATGATCTTTACTTAATATCCTAATGATTTTTGGCTTAAAAGAAAAATCGATAATTTTGACCCATACAATGTATTTTTGGCTATTGCTAAAAATATACCCCAGCGACTTATGACTTATGGTTTTGTGGTCCAGGGTCACATTTTTAAGATCTACCAAAGCATGATTTTTCAATGACGTCCTTGTCAGCCCACTTCTGCTTTTTTAATTACATAATTTCTTAGAACTAAAAAAAGAAGTTTGAGGGGAAAAAAGGAAAAGAAAAAAGAAAATTCCTGTAGGGTATAAAAAGTCCTAACAGTTTGAATAAAAAACAAAAAACAAACAAAAAAAACACATTCATGGTTGTGTGTGTCAAAGCTTACCGAGCTGCCTATCTAGGCAGAACTCTTGGGCATCCCTGCGCGCGCAGCGTTCTTGGGTGCCAAAAGTGTGCGGTCTGGATAGTCAGCACTGTGTGTTTGGAGTCACAGCCGGTGTGTTTGGCTTGGATGGGAGGGCACAGCGGCTCTCAAACTCCGCACACTTCCTGCTCTCGCTCAGTTCCATCACCAGTGAAGGCAACGGGAGAGCAGAGGAGGGATGGCGGAGAAGAGCCCTGACCCGAGCGGCTCGAGCGCTCGCAGGTGTCCCGCTCTTTCTCCCGGAGAGAGACTGCAGCCGTCTGCAAGCGGCTCGTCCAGATGGGTTCGTCTGAACGTCGGCGGCACGTACTTTCTCACGACGAGACAAACGCTGTGCAGAGACCCGAAGTCTTTCCTGTACCGCCTGTGCCAGGCCGACCCCGACCTCGACTCTGACAAGGTATTTATCATACCGCTAGCATGACAATAAACATTAGCCGCCACTTCGCTTATCTGGGCTTTAAACAGTTCGGCTAACCTGGAAAAACTCAAAATGACGGGTCTGTAGTGTTACATTTCGCTATATTTTCATATTGTAGCTAGACGGCTAGCTGGTAAAGTTACAGTGAATGGAGCTCCGCTTACTAGCTTAGCCTAACCGATAACACTTGATGCAGCGTTAGCTTGTTAGCCAAGTAAAGTCAGATCTAGTTAAAGAGGTCGTTTGCAGTATATTTTAAATAGCATCAGTTCGCTTAAGCCTGTAATGTTGCAATACGAGAACACCTCGTCTATAATGTTTTATTACGTTACTTGTCAAGTGCTAACTGAAGAACTTGATACTAGTGGTGTTCTCGCTAAACCACAAGTATTACAAACTACTAATGCTTGTCCAAGTAACCCCTTACTAGTCTTTGTTAGTAACCGTCTGTCTGGCTGGAAACCTCGAAACTAAGTGACTAGCTATTATCTGATTAAACTCTTTACGTATTGGTAACCCTTCACACGACTGTCTAAAAGCATTAGGAACTAATAATGATCAATACTTTTACAGCATTTATTGTATATTTATATGAACAATTGTATATTTTCACATTAGCTAACAATTCAAAATAATGTATGTTTGACAATTAACCAAGATTATTAAATGCTCATTGGTAGTTCATAATATCAAACACATTGTCTAATGCTATGCTATCTTATGTGAAGTGTTACCGAAATATAAAGTAGTTGTACTACTGTTTATCTGAATAAACCTAAGATATATTAACTGTTGTGTTAAAATGGTGTTCTAAACCAGTTAAAATATGAACTGTATTAATATTAGGGTTCTATATCTATCTATATCTAGGGTTACGTTTCTGGACGCTTTCCAAAAATCCCTGGAAGATTCCAAACAATTCTGGAAAGCTTCTGAAACTTGCTGGAAATTTTCCACGTTTTTGCAACCCTATTTAATATTAATTATCCTATTAAACAATAAAATACTTTTGCTAGTGTTTATCTGGAGTAAACGATAAAAAAACAATGGTGAGTTTACAGTAGGGAAATCATACAAGTTTATGTTTTTGTCATTTTTTAAATTAGTTTACATATTTAAGGTTTTCATTCCTATATTAAATTTGTTTAAAATTGCCAGCAAAATGGAAAATAACTAACTGAATAATGATGTGAATAACTCTATGAATAAATAACTATTTTAATACTTAAAACTCGCTATACTTGGGAGGAACTGATCCAGAATAGAATTGGCAACTGATTAAACTGGTTTAATTAGTGCTAATATATGTTATGCACCGGGTTTGATTATTTATCATGTCAAACAAGTATATTGGTCTTTTTAATAACTCGTCTAGTTTCTTCTTTGTGACAGAAGAAGTAATAGGGTTGCCTGGATGCTTTTAAACTTTTAAAGGTCAGTATGCATCATTTATTAGGGCAACGACAGTTGAAAGCCGCTAAAAAGACACCGAATTTCTTACAGTCAAAAATATTTCTTACAGTTAAAGAAGTTTTCGTTGCGTGATTGAACTGTAAAGTTTCACTTGCCAGTTACTTTAGTTTGAGCGTAAACATTGTGGAATAAAGCTCACTTTTCCGACCTGAGTATTGATCCGTGGTAATGATGTTGTGCTGGAGGTGGATCAGCGTCCCTATGGGCTCTGCAGCATGTATGTTAAATGTCAGCCACACGTTGTCTTAACAGACACTCTTCAGTACTGATACTGATCTAAACAAACTATCTGGTGAGCTGCTAAGCCTGATTTAATAACCCACATTTTAATAAATGATGTCTATTATGCTGAAATCCTTTGGAGACGAGTCTTGCGGTACTAACAATGCTCTTTCCTCATCCAGGATGAAACGGGTGCTTATTTGATAGACCGCGATCCCACTTATTTTGGTCCGGTGCTCAACTATCTGAGACATGGAAAGCTGGTGCTGAACCGAGGCCTAGCAGAGGAAGGTATGATGGGAATGCCATCAAGAACTGTAAGATATGTCTGAACATGCTGTTAGGTTTCTTCTGTTTTCTCACTGGCAGCTAAATTCAGCTGAAACTTGTTTGTGACATTAAGCCGTTTTGTGTATGATATGTGGTTTTTGATTCAATATTTCATCTGTTTCATCCGCCAGGCGTGCTGGAAGAGGCTGAATTCTACAATATCACTTCATTGATTAAACTGGTCAAAGACAAAATCAGGGAGATGGATTGTAAGACGGCGCAGGTACGTCAAATTGGGAACTTGAATGTAATTTTGATTTCTTTTTTTATTTATTTTACGATTGTTATGCTACTTCACATATCTAACAAAATTTTAAGTATATTATTAGAAAAATTGTATGTAAATCCTTAAAATATAGAAAAAGGGTTGTGCTGCAGGGGTATAAAAGTGTACTGTATATCTACTTGTGCTCATTGGAAACATGAAACTAACTCATAAATGTGACCCTGGAGCACAAAACCAATCATAAGTCGCTGGGGTATGTTTTTAGCAATAGCCAAAAAACATTGTTTGGGTCAAAATGATCAGTTTTTCTTTTATGCCCAAAATCATTAGGATATTAAGTAAAGATCATGTTTCATGAAGATATTTAGTCAATTTCCTACTATAAATATATTAAAACTTAATTTTTTATTAGTAATATGCATTGCTAAGGACATCATTTGGACAACTTTAAAGGAGATTTTTTTTGCACCCTCAGATTCCAGATTGGTCACAAAAAAAAAAAAAAAGAAGATATTTTAAAGTGTTCAAATGATTTAAAATAAAAAGCCTTAAGTGAAAAAAAAAAAAAAACTAAATTTTTAATGGTGTCACCCATAAATATGAAAGACTTTATTTATTAAACAGATTATTTACACATTTGTTCTGTTCATGTTTCATAAATGAGGCCCATGATTTCAAACATGTTAATCAGTCAGAAATATATGTAACTTGGGTGATTCTGCAGACCTTTCTTTTGCATAGGTTCATCTTCCACAGCACTTCCAGGTCCTTTCAAAATGTTCTTGCAGTATCCCGTGACAAATGTGTCCTCTGAAATCTGCCTTCTCAGCTTAATCTGATGACGTTTGTGGATCTGCAGGAATGGCAGTCATTTTACAGTTAAATCAGAGCACTGACAAAAAAAAAGCAAGAAAAGGTTTGCCTTGCCTCTTCATATAGTATTTTTCTGTCTTCTCATGCGTTTCCTCTTTCTTCAGCTCCCTGTGAAGCACGTCTACAGAGTCCTGCAGTGTCAGGAGGAGGAACTGACACAGATGGTCTCCACCATGTCAGATGGCTGGAAGTTTGAACAGGTGATTAGAGGATTACTCTCTTGTTTCAGCTTTTTAGGAAAACTAGAGTTTTATTTGGGGATGCACAATATACCGGTACAATATTGGTTACTGGCTGATATTACACACTTTTTATTTTTTTATACTATAGATTAAATATTCTACAGTCCAAGGCTCGGGGTCACTAAGATATTTGCAGTTATAAAATTACAGAAAAACTATATTTATTTTTTTAAAGGGCAATACTATCAATATCACTGTTTCTACAGAAAGTGCAACTGATTTTAGCAGTGTTGATGATAAAATGTTTCTTGAGCAGCAAATCAGCATATTAGCATGATTTCTGAAGATCATGTGACACTGAAGACTGGAGTAATGATGCTGAAAATTCAGCTTTGAAATCACAGGAATAAATTACATTTTAAAAGATATTACAATAGAGAACAGTTTTCTATTATTAGCAATATTACGGTTATCCTGAATTTTCGATTATATAAATGCGGCCTCATTAATCATAAGAATACCCCCCCCCCCCAAAAAACACACAAACACTTAACATTTAATAACACTTGATGACACCTGTAAAATGTCATCTCAAATCTCAATTTAATTTTAATATTTTTAATATTGTACATTAAAATGTTGTGATGCCTAAATTCACTTTTTTTTGGATGAAATATTTTCTAATTATAAAACCAGCCATTTATCAGTTGTTGCAGCTTAGTTGTGTATATATAAGTAATCATTCATTTATTTGAGCTTACAGCGGATTGGTTTGAGTTAGTGAACATTGTGCAATAGCTTGCAGCTTCTAGTGTGGACTGACTCCAGCTGTTGTGGTCATCAGTTGTGTCTGTTGTAGACAGGGTGTATCAACTTTGAGTAATATGCTGTTCTTTAAATATGATGGTTTGGACGTCTAAAGCCAGCGGTTTAAATGGTTGCTTCTGCTGCTTTCAGTGGTTAGAAGTTACTTACTGATTCAAATGTGGGGATGTTAATTTTACTACGCTTACACCAGTTTGCAAAACACTTTGTGTTCAGTGTGCTTTTTCTTTCTCCCAAAACATGTGAACTAAACCAGCTCAGGTTTATATACAATGACACCCATCCAATTTGAAGATTCAAAGCAAAGTCTGTGGCGAGTGGGGAAGTTTGCTGTCTTCATGTGGTGTGGAGATGGCATTAGTCAATCTATGAAGCGTGCAGTATAGGAGGGGTTTCCCCGGTGCAGGGAGTGAGGTGTGTGTGCACTCCTGACCTGCTTTTGGCTCGTACTGATGTGTTGCCTTATGTGGGCAGCAGTAAGGTGACAGAATGCCAGGCATTCCCTGTAAATGTACCTTTTAAAAACGCTGTGCGTAGAAATTTGCAATAGATAGTGTTGGGTTGTTGTTTCCATCAACATTACATGTTATCATCTATCATAAGTTGATTATTAGCCTTGATGCTGGCATGGCGTTAAAAAGTGAATACATAATAAGTTGATTATTTTTAAATTGTTAGATCGTTTGCTTTGACCTTAATGTGTCCTTAATTCATGTCCACAATTTAAAGGGATAGTTCACCCAAAAATGAAAATTCTGTCATTAATTACTCGCCCTCGTGTTGTTCCAAACCCGTAAGACCTTTGTTCATCTTCAGAACAAAAATTTTGATATTTTTGATGCATTCCGAGAGCTCTCTGACCCTCCCGCAGACAGCAAGGATCCTGCCACGATCAAGGCTCAGAAACGTAACAAGGACATCATCAAAATAATACGAAGCTACGAGAATATTTTTTGTGTGCAAAGAAAACAAAAATAACTTAATTCAACCATTTGTCTCCTATAGTGCCATTTTGGAGAGTATCACATACGTAAACAACGTTCTCTATGTCAGCAGCACCGTACACGGATAAGTTGTTTACACTTTGATCTGAACGTAAACAACGTATCCGTGAACATTGCAAAAAAGTGTATATCATGTTAGTATAGTGATATGTGATATTTGTTTTGATAAATGTGATGTTTGCCTTGAGGGTGCAGTCTGAAATCTTTAGCATTTGAGATCGATGATATCTAAGGGCATCTAGGAGCAGCGGAAGTTTTTCTTTTTGGAAGTTTGCTTTTCATTTGACTAGCATGCTAAATAGTGTTTGCCTTTATTTTTGCATATTCATGCTCGTGTGGTGGAAGGGTAAGGCACAGAAACAAAGTGAAGCTTTTACGCTTGGGGTGTTTGAGGGACAAGCTGTAATTTGTGGTGCGGTGGGCGGTTAGGTGCTCAAGTGAGTTCATCTGTAGTCAGTGGCAGGTGTGAGGAAGTGTCTGGGGTTCAACAGCCTGTGGTGAGTGAAGCATCTAAGGGAGAGTCTAGTGGCTCAGTCTAATCACTAACTAGAAACTGAAGAGACCGTAGCATCAGTACTCGAGTAGAGTCAATGATCGCCTTCCTGAGATGTTGATGCTCCTGTTCAGGGTCTAAACAAAAGATGGGTTTTACTGATTTTCTTCATCTCGCTTGCCCACTTGACTTTTTCCGTAATATTGCTCAATGCGACACAGTTATTGACAAGTCATCTTTCCCCCCCTTTTTCCCACCTCAAGCAAACACTCATGTTGTCATGATTAGAGTTTGTTTCTTTACATGAAAAGATAAACAAGTGACTTTCAAATTGCATTTTTTGCTTTGTGATATAATATAAATTTGTAATTCAGCATAATCAAATTAGCAGAAATAATATTCATATATGTGTGTGTGTGTGTGTGTGTATGTATGTGTGTATATACAGTGTGTGTGTGTATATATATATATATATATATATATGATCAAATGTGTTCATGCCTGAGTGTTTTGTTTCTCTGCATGCCGTGCAAACTGAGGAAGTGGAAATAGTTTTTTTTTCTCCAGTATTTCTTGGTGAGGCATCATTTACATATCACTTAAGCTGATAAGTAGGTCTCTGCTGAATGCTGAAGGCAGTGGCACTCGCTCGTTGTTGCTAGCAATCTCTGTTGCTAATGCTCAATTTGACGCATGCTGTCTGCCTGTACTCGTGCCTATTAGAAAGCCCCACAATTATATCCTCAGCTCATCTAGTCCGCTTTCTGATCCCAGGTAATGAAGGGAAACCTGCTCAATATTTAATGCTTCCCCATCAGATGCTGCAGCCACATGTTTAGCTTCTGAGAATAATCTATGGCTTCATTCGGCTCTGTTTCAGTAGCTCTGTGAGAGTGTAATGCTGTATCAGGTCAACAGGGGTTATGCAAAGTAATAAACATGTTGGGATGGTATCACCAAGGCATTGTTGTACGCTTCCTGTGAGGGCCTCACAAACGCTTGTACAAAGAAGCAAAGGCCTCACGTTTAGGGCTGGGTGATTATGGGCAAAAGTTTTCAGATTTTTAAAGATGTTTAGTGTACTTTTTTATATTTATTTGCTCTGCAAACATGCCTTAATGTTACATTTTCTTTTTCGATCAAACTGCCATTAGCCAAAAATGTTTACAGCAATAAGTAAAATTCTTCAAGGCTTCTTTTCCACACGGTTTCTTACAACATAAAGAGATTTAATTTAATGCAATATATATTATTAAGACATGTTGTAGATGTTGTTAACTGTAGCTGAAATAAAATAAGATTAAAGGGATAGTTCACCCAAAAATGAAATTTCTGTCGTTTACTCACCCTCATGTCGTTCCAAACCTGTATGAGTTGCTTTCTTATGTTGAACACAAAAGAAGATATTTTGAAGATTGCTGGTAATCAAACAGTTGGTGGTTGCCATTGACTTCCATAGTAGGAAAAAAAAATACTACGGAAGTCAATGGCAACCACCAACTGTGGTGAACTATCTCTTTAAGTTGTTTTAAATTGTGTTAGAATTAGTTTTATTAAAAGTTTACAACAATTACTTTTTAAAAGTAATAATGCCAAATAATAAACCTAAATCAAAGATGTTTGATTCTTCTTTACCATGCCAAATGTGTTTATTTTTTTTATTTTTTTAACCACACTTTTTAGTTAACTATAATATTTAGTTTGTATTGAATATTTTTGATTTAGGTTTATTATAGTTAACCAAAATGTTTAACTCATCTGAAACCATCTGGCATCATTACTTTTTAATTTTGGTTAACTTGATCTACTAAAATAACTATATAACATACATAAAATGAATAAAAGCTATATAGACATTTAAAAAAAAAAAAATTCAAATACATTCCTAAAACTTGAACTTGAATTAAAATTAAAACAGAAATGATAAAAACTAATTTAAAAATGAATAGAAATTATAATGGTATCATGACACTTAACAGATATATATATAAAAAAAGTATTTTATATACATTTCATTATATTTTGTTTTAAATGTTTGTTTACATTAATATTTAAATGAATGATTTTTTAAAAGATTTATTATATTGATATTTTTAAACCGTGCATAGTGATGTACAGCCATATTTACACTTTTTAAAGAAATTATATGTAAAACATGGAGGTGTTTGTCAACATTTAAGGGAATTCACTGTTGGAAGTGAGCTGTCCCTTATTTTCGTGATGGATTTTAAATCATATATTGAATATTTAATGGCTTTCCCTGTTTTATTTAGACATGCTCACTTTCATCATCCAATCCATCCATTAACAGTTGTTCCTCTCTTGCAGATTCTTCAAGAACAAGGCTCTCGAATGTGAAACAACTGTGTTTTATATCTTCGGGCAAAACAACACGCACCATATCACATCGAGAGAGAATTGTCAAGCGGAATGACAACCTATTTGGAATGGATGTTCTGTTTTGTTTTAGATTAATTGACACTTGTTTGTGCCTGCACAGTTACACCGGACTGTTGTTTCTTGACATCGGCGGATCTATCTGAATCGTTTGGTTTGAAAGGTAGGAATATGCATATCATTAGTAAGCTGAGCAAAGAGGGCCTCAATCACGCCTGCTCCAATCATGTCTACTCAGGGTCTCTTATCGACTTTCACAAAATATGTTTATCATGTCATTTGTGGACCAGTGAGCAATTTTGGTAAAATGGACAAAAAAAAAACCAACAACTTAAAACTGTATATTATGCCAGAGAGTTTAAAATTATAATTAAGAGAGTGGAGTTTTTAAAAAAAGTAAAAGATTACTACATTATTAAGGTGGATTGTATGTAACGTTGAAAGGTGAGGGACGGTGGATTTTTATTTCAGCGTGTTTGTAAGAACAGATGGGATTATGATTTGATTCGATTTTTTTTGACTCGCATAGTGTTCGTTTTTATACCAGAAGGGTGAAAGAACATCTGTAACAGTTTGCCTCGAAGTTTCCTCACGTTTTGTGAGGTTTTACTGTTGCTGCCTTGAGTTGGTTAAAAACAGAACAGAACAAGTTTGTCTTCCATCCCCACATTCATTCCACTTGGATTTTGGATAAACTGGAACTATTTTAAACGTTTTTGGGGGTGAAAAACACCTAACGCTGTTGACTTTGTGACAGAGCTAGATTTGGTTTAGTTGGAGAATTAAGGCGAAGCTGATTTGTTTTGGCAGTACCGTTTCGAACAACGCTTTATTTACATGACGGCGACTGTTAATTAGTGGCGTTGTAGGGCTTATTTTATTGACACTTTGGTAAGAGATGGAGACAGAACGGGCACTTCTAGAAGAGTGGAAAAAAAAATTCATACCTACATAGTTTAACACTGCAGTTCTTGATTTGCTTCGGTTCAACTATTTGAAAGTTGATTCCAAATATACATAATCCTGTAGTTTATTTAAAAACATTTCGACAATGTTGCCTTTAATGAACCTACACACTATCTGAATTTCATTTGGAATTGTGGTCAGGGAAATTACACATCACTTTGCTAGGCTTCAAGCATATCTATTTGACATCGTGTATATAGACTAAAGAGCATCATATTCAGTGCATGTCATTTTTCCTAATCCTCTCTCACACACACACAAAGGGCTTTTACTAGTGGTATACAAGCTATAATTTTTTGCAGAGATTCATCCGATCTCGTAATATTGCCTGATCGAGGCGAAGTTTACATGGCTAGTGTTTTATAAACAATAATACTACACGTTTACTTACCTTGACTATGTGACACCACATTCTAGTTTGGTTTCAAGACCTGTATGTTTACATATCCTCTCTGTTACCTAGTTAGTTAACGTCAACCTTGTGTCTTAGCAGCTAGAGAGGAGGTTTGGCTTCGTCTCGGCGGAGTGTTAAGTTGCTTGCTCACCGAGTCAGTGTCTCGTGGTGAAACGTGCCTCTGTTATGGCCTCCGAGGCTCCAGACAGCGCACTGAAAACACCCATCGTCCAGGCCGTGACACTGGAGAGTGATGGTCATCACTGTGTAGGGCGCTGCAGCCCTTAAACTCGCTTTTTTTTTTTTTTACGTCCTGCCTCCAAAATCTTGGTGGAGATAGTAGGATGCGCGCACTGATGCACCGAGCTCACTTGTCTTTATGTCTGCTGGACTTTGTCAGCCACGGTCTACATTTCAGTTGCCCGTTTACTTAAACTTGTTTCTTGGGCCCCGGTGAGTTCGCAGCTAGAGAGGAGGTTTGGCTTCGTCTCGGCGGAGTGTTAAGTTGCTTGCTCACCGAGTCAGTGTCTCGTGGTGAAACGTGCCTCTGTTATGGCCTCCGAGGCTCCAGACAGCGCACTGAAAACACCCATCGTCCAGGCCGTGACACTGGAGAGTGATGGTCATCACTGTGTAGGGCGCTGCAGCCCTTAAACTCGCTTTTTTTTTTTTACATCCTGCCTCCAAAATCTTGGTGGAGATAGTAGGATGCGCGCACTGATGCACCGAGCTCACTTGTCTTTATGTCTGCTGGACTTTGTCAGCCACGGTCTACATTTCAGTTGCCCGTTTACTTAAACTTGTTTCTTGGGCCCCGGTGAGTTCGTTTTTTTTTTTTCTTCTTCTCTGAGGCTGGTATCTCACCTCAGATTTTTTTCTCTCTCCATTTAAAGCGTGCAATCTGCAAAATGTATTTTGAAAACGGGCAAAAGCAGACTGAATTGTCTTTTGCTCCACTTTGTCACTGCTGTTCCTATAGTTATTATTATCCTATAACATGTTTTTGTATTTGTATTTTTTTTTATGCTTACAATTTGTGTATTCACATAGTATATTATATATGTAATTGCAAGTTACGACTGGGGAAAATGTATATGATGGTAATGCTAGAACCTGGTCAAACTAAATAAACACTTTTGAATTCTGAAACGTTTTTCTGTTTTTTTTTTTTTTTTCTTTCTTTTCTTTCTTGTTGAAATATACTGATATTCACCCTTTCTGCATTTTTAAATCAGGCTGAATGCAAAGAAATGTGTAATTCAAGTGTCTTTAGCTGTAGTTACACTACTAGCACAGCAGAGGGCATTTTTAGGCATTTCGGGGTTGGAACAATTGTGAGAACTTTGATCCTAAACCAGCTGTTTTCCTTTTTTTTTTTTTTTTGATGCCAAAATATGATTAAAATATAAAAGCAGTCATATATTTTAATCTGTAAAGAATAAAAAAAAAATATTCCAAAGTTTTAAGCGGTAAAAAAACTTTTAAGATGTTTTTGAAAAAAGTCTCTTATTCTCACCAAGGCTGCATTTATTTAATCAAAAATATATTTCAAAAAGATAAATTATTTTCTATTTGTATTTTAATATGTAATTTTGATCAGTTTAATAAATTGCCCTTAAATTTGAGGAAAATAAACTTTCTCAGATTAAATATTTAGATTAGCCTCTTTTTTTAGCCTTATTGTGACCCTGCTGAATAAAAATACTAATTCAATTTGTTTCCCCCCAAACTTTTGAATGTGTATCACGGTTTCCACAAAAATGTCAACATATATGATTATAATAAATATGTCTTAATTAGCATCTTAGAATGATTTCTGAAGGATCATGTGACACTGAGGACTGGAGTAATGATGCTGAAAATTCAGTTTTGAAATCACAGGAATAAATTACATTTTAAAATATATTAAAATGGAAAACTATTTTATTGCAATAATATTTCACTGTAATATTATTGATGTATACATCAAATATATTTCATATACATATGTATATACAGTATGTATATGTGAATTTTATTTGTGAATATAAATATTTACATTATAAATATTTTTGTTAATTCTTGAATGCAAAGTAAAAGTGCTTTTTTTTTTTTTTCCCAATATTTTTTTTTTTTTATTATTTTGTATTAAAGGGGTCATATGATGTTGCTAAAAAGAACATTATTTTGTGTGTTTGGTGTAATGAAATGTGTTTATGTGGTCCAAATTAATGGCATGATTTATAACCAGTCTTTAGAAGGTATTCTAAAACAACAACAAAGCCAAATTCAGTAAGTTTTAAACTTATTTAACCCCCCCATGGAACACCTTGTGGCCCCCTGGGGGTCCCAAGCCTTATTTTGTAAAAAAACAAACATAAAATGTACAATGTTAAATCACTTACAAATACTCATGCATAACAAACACTGAATTACGCTCATTACGCTGAACTGATTCTAATTTGTAGTGTCTTTTTCTATGTTTTTGATTGCACAAAACATTCTGCTCATGCATATCCAGGGAGCCTGTTGCAGGTGCACTTGTGCAATTTCCCATGATATTTCAACAAGCTGCGACACGCACTTGTGTATGTGTCTCTGCTTAACGGGGTGCGTGCTCTATTCAGCAGTATGGGAATGCCCTGTCCCTCCGATGAGTTACTGCACTTTGACTTAGCAACAAGCCAGCCAATCCCTCCGTACAACCTGCACCAAGCTCAGATTTCGACTGGCCTAAACGTCTGAAGTGATAGATTTGTTGGGGAGCTAAGCATTATTACTGAGAATTTGCCCAAACAGGACAGCCCTGTTGCATCTTAGCCTGATTCAAAGCCAGGTATGTAAGAAAAACAAGGCTTTTGTTTGCAAAGAAAGCTTTCCCTCATGAGATAGCATTCTGAATGCGCTAACATAACATATGTCTTTTTCATGAGAACTGTATTCATTTATCTCATGTCGTTCACATGAAAAGGCGATAAACGACTTGCCTTTGAAATAAAGGAGTAATTTTCTGCTTCTGATCTGGGATGACGTACGTTACGTGGTGCTTTGAGAATCCACAGAATTATCACAATCCACAGGGGAAGAAAGCAATAAAGATATAAATGAACAGTCATTAAAGGTCATGCATTTTTAAAATGTGTCCTATATTGAGCATCCCAGCTATTCTTTATTTCCATGCAGAAGAGAAGAGTTTTGTGTGTAGATGGAGTGTTATGCAGGATGGATGGGCTGCAGGGGAAGAGCAGAGAGCTTTCTGCCAGATAGAGATGCTGCTCTCATGTTACACCAGACCTCAGTCAAATGACCTTGAATGTGTAACAACTGGATCAGCCGTGGAGGCAGGCCAAAACCAATGCTTGATGGTTCACACTCAGTACTCTTCTACATGTATTTGAAATTCCAGAAATATAAATTTATAATTTTGAAAAAGTATATAAATATTTAAATCTAATTATCAACATCAGTCTACATGTTACAAATGACAGACAGAGAGATATATAGACAGACAGAGAGATAGACAGACAGACAGAGAGAGAGAGAGAGGGAGAGATAGAAAGACAACATAGATAGACAAGGCTGCCCTTTGAGCCACACTCTGTTTAACATTTATATAAATGAATTAGCCAAATAATTAAACAATTCGACTGCCCCCGGCCCAACCCTAACTGAATAAGAAATCAAATGTCTCCTCTTTGCAGATGATTTAGTCATTCTGTCAAAAACAATAGAGGGACTACAACAGCTCCTAGACATCATGGAGACATTCAGTCAAACATGGGCTCTTAAAATGAATCTAATGATTTTTCAAAAGAGACCCAGGTGTAAGGAAAATAAATACACTTTCAGAGCGGAAAACCAGGTCCTTCAACCCACCCATGAATACACCTATCTGGGACTAAAAATCAGCTCAACAGGGAACTTCAATCTGGCTGTGAAAGAACTGAAAGCAAAGGCACTGAGTCTTCTACGTGATCAAAAATACAATTCAGTATGAAATTCCAATTCAAACCTGGCTAAAAATCCTAAAAGCAATAATCGAACCAATCGCTCTTTATGGCAGTGAGATATGGGGACCCCTAAAAACCCAAAATTTGAAAGAAATTGAAATTATGCATACCCAAATCTGTAAAAGCATCTTAAAAGTTAACAGAGCAACCCCAAACAACGCGTGCAGAGCTGAATTAGGACAATACACATTATTAATTAATATTCAAAAGAGAGCTCTGAAATTCCACCAGCACCTGAAACGCAGTGATCCGAGCTCTTACCAGACTGAAGCCCTGCAGTGGCAGGAGCAGAACCTGCAGAAGAGGGCCCTTTTACAGCTGGTGCTCAAACTACACCCAACCAGCACAGCACAATCCGGCCCAAACAAATCACACAGTTGCCCAAAAAAAACAAAATTACATTGCCTATTGGAAAGATGCCACTAAATTACAAAAGAAGATGGAGCTGTATTTACACCTGAAAAGAGACTAGAAACCAGCAGAATATCTGAGCTGTGTAAAAGATCACAAATTAAGAAAGACACTGACAAAATACAGACTGAGTGATCACTGTATGGCTATAGAGAGAGGACGACACAGACAGAGATGGCAGCCGCGAGAACAGAGACTGTGTTCACTGTGCTCGCAGAAAGAGCTGGAAACAGAGGAACATTTCTTACTGCACTGGGATTACTATCACAACATTAGAGCTGCATATTTCCCCAAATTCAAACTAATTAAAGCACATTTTATGGCATTACCAAATACAGAAAAAATAAGTCACATTTTAGGGGAAGATTACAAAATGATCCCAACAGCAGCAAGATATGTATCAGCCTGTCACAAACTAAGACTGTCAGCCAGTGGACAAAACTGAAGCAAGAGCATTTCTTACATGTTGTACTGTTGTGCAAAGTTTTTTTTTTTTTTAAACAATGTCTTTAATATTTTTCTTGTGTCTTGTTTGTGGGGGAAAAAAGTACACATGTACTTATTTACTTAATTATTTTACATATCTATTGTTGTTTTGTTTATGTCTTATATAATTGTTTATTCATGTAATGGACAATGCTTTGGCAATACTGTGCAAGTCATGCCAATAAAGCTCATTTGAATTTGATAGACAGACAGATAGATAGACAGACATACAGACAGACAGATAGACAGATAGATAGACAGACAGATAGACAGACAGACAGACAGACAGAGAGACAGACAGACAGACAGACAGACAGACAGACAGACAGACAGAGAGATAGATAGACAGAGAGAGAGAGAGATATAGTCAGAGAGACAGAGATAGACAGACAGACAGAGAGATAGACAGACAGACAGAGAGAGAGAGAGATGTAGACAGACAGAGAGATAGACAGACAGATAGATAGATAGACAGACAGACAGACAGACAGACAGACAGACAGACACAGACAGAGAGATAGACAGACAGACAGAGAGATAGACAGACAGACAGATAGATAGATAGACAGACAGACAGATAGATAGATAGATAGACAGACAGATAGATAGACAGACAGACAGAGAGATATACAGACAGACAGACAGACAGACAGGCAGACAGAGATAGACAGACACAGACAGAGAGAGAGAGAGAGAGAGAGAGAGATAGTCTTAATAGCGACTTAAATTGCGAATTTAAATTATGCGCAAAATTAAAATATCACATAGGCTAAAACATTTGCGAATAAGCACCGTTTCCACCCAACAAGTCAAAGAGAACAAAATCGTCACTTCCTGGTATAGGCTATATATCACTATGAAAAGTAGGAGAAACCCTTGAATATAATAATTTTCATAGGCCTATATAATAAATTGCTTGCGCCTCAGAGCGAGCAGACGAAACTAAATAAATGCGGTCATTGCTTTCAGAGGTGGATGTTGCTGTTTTGGAACGCAGTCGTGTAACAGTTCTGGGAGGCAATTATACAGAAATACACTGATGACAGACTTTGCTCGGACATTTCAAAATGACCATACCATTTCAGATACTGAGGAACGAGAATGGTCCACTGGTTAGGTTTTGCCGTCCCATAGCGCAGTCACATGACTTTTTTGATGCGCATGGAGGAATTTCCTCGGCAAATGCGTTTCCATCTCCTTTTATTCGCATTAACCCTTTTTCGCACAAGTCAAAAACCACCTCAAGCGACCGTAAAAACTTTTTTTGCGAATTAAGGGATTTTTAATCGAAATTTGCCGTTTCCATCACTCGTTTCTGATGCGATACTTCAAAATGCGCATAAAAACAGGGTGATGGAAACATAGTATGTTAATCTAATTATATATACACGCATAGGCTACTGTGCAAAAGTCTTGAGACACTAGTATTTTCACCCAAAAAAAAAGGAGTCATAAAAGTCATTTATTTCTATCTTTTGCTTTCCAAACATTAATTTTGCCATTAATTGTAATAATCCAGTGAGATTTTTGTCTGACAACAGCCAGTGCTCCACACAGAGATCTGATCTGATCATCATCCAGTCTGTCTGGAATACATGAAGAAACAGAACAAACTGAGACAGACCCAATCCAGAAGAACTGTGGCAACGTCTCCAAGATGCTTAAGACCTACCTGCAAACTAAACTCTGCCCAAGTGCACCTACGACAAAAGCGGCTTTAAACGCAAAGGATGCTCACACCAAATGTTGATTTAATTTAGTTACTAGAAGTTAATTGATAAATAATTTTTGAAAGCATACTCACTTTTTTTTTTTTACAGCATTTTTACACAAGTAGAACTTTTCACAATACTGTAACTTTGCAGGAAGGTTTCCTCAAGCATCTTAGAGACATTGGATTGCCACAATTCTTGGCAGACCTTTGTCTTATTGACCAAGGGCGAGCAAGAACATAATGCTTTAGTATAAATAGCATACCCTTTTATTAATAAATAAATAAACAAAAAAAGATTTCAGAGCCTCTCACATGGATAACAGTCTTCACATTTAGTGTCCTCAGTCCTTTCATTGTCTTCTCCAATCTTTGCTGCAAAGCAAAAATAATCTTTGAAGGAAATTGTATTTAATGTTAAATCTTTCCCACAAAGTTTCTTAATGATTGCCCTCCTCAGAATGGATGAAAGTTGTGGCGTTTTTTTTTTTTAGTCTTTTAAATAGACTTTAATTATGTCACAGTCATAAACATGATTTACTTAGGGTGGATTAGTGTAATGTAGGACACTTTTTGCAATTTTGAATTGTGTATCATATTTCCATATGAAGCCAAAACAATAAATCAAAATCTTATATTGAAATCCCCAAGATGTTTCCTAACTAAATCAAGAAGACATTTCAGATATTGTTCTTAAAGGGGAAAGGTCACACATTTTAGTGCTCCTTGTGCCAAATCGTTTAAAGGGTTACTCCAGCCCAAAATTAAAATTTTGTCATTAATCACTTACCCCCATGTCGTTCCAAACCCGTAAAAGCTTCGTTCGTCTTCGGAACACAATTTAAACAAAGTGTTGTAAAAACCGGGAAGCTTGTGACTGTCACATTGACTGCCAAATAAATTACACAGTCAAGGTCCAGAAAAGTATGAAAGCCATCGTCAGAATAGTCCATCTGCCATCAGTGGTTCAACCGTAACGTTATGAAACGATGAGAATACTTTTTGTACGTGAAGAAAACAAAAATAACGACTTTATTCAACAATTCGTCTCCTCTGTGTCTCTCCGCATCACCGTAGCGCTATTTTGGAGAATATCCGCTGAATGCAAGCAGCGTACGCTCTTCTGTGTCAGCCGCGACACAAGGATACATTTTCTACGTGTATTTACGCTTTGGTTTGAAAGAAAACAGCGCATCCGTGTGTCGCAGCTGACACAGAAGAGCGTAGTGTAATTTACTTGGCAGTCAATGGAACAGTCACAAGCCAAAATATTTTAAATTGTGTTCCAAAGACGAACGAAGCTTACGGGTTTGGAACGACATGGGGGTAAGTGATTAATGACAATTTTTTCATTTTGGGGTGGAGTATCCCTTTAAGAATTTGTGAATTTTGTAATGTGGGACAGTGCGTGCTCAAATCTGGGACACTATGTTTTGTGTTAGAAATAGTTAATTTTTTTACAAAGTGTTGTGTTTGCTGTCTTCATCAGTTTGTCTAAAAACCTAGTACCCTATATGTTCATATGTGTAATGCTAACTACAACTATATAACACAGAAATCTTATACTATTTAAAGGAATTTATTTAAAAAAATGTCAGATTTCTAGCAGCAACAATAATAATAAATATATAATGAAGTCAAAAATATAAAATTGGACTAAATTAAGATAGCAAAATAATTTCATAAATGATTTTAAAAAGATACAAACTTTGGAACATGGAATGCCTATAAAACTGTTATTACACTTCTATACTCTGCACATGGTAAGAATATGGAACATGTATTTTCAAAAGCATGTGTTGAGCAAATTGTAATGGTAAAACACTCCATAACAGAAATTAGAAGTCCTGGCCGGTCATGGCCTTATCCCGGTCCAAGATCTTATCATCTTCTAGTCACACCATTTTTAATCTGGATCTTAAAACAAATAAAATTGCTGCATTATAAGCCCCAAAATTAACAAAATTACATGTATGGCATTTAACTTTCTTAATGCACATTTTATCAATTGAATAACATAGAATATCAGACTGTCCCACATTAGTCAAAATGTGCTGTCCCACTTTTGAAACATCCTTTTCTAAAGTGGGACAACAACGTTTGTATCAAATAGAAAATATTATTAACACATTTTAACAATATTATTGCAAAATTTGTTGTACAAATACATCACACATATAATTTGATAATAATTTAAAACATTGTTTTATTTATAACATACATTTTGTCTAAATCCTGTCACTGACCTTTGAGTGAACTTTACAAGAGGTACTTCCTGTTTGATGACTTTAATGGCCACATTTCTGACATCATTTCTAGAAAGTCGAGTGATTTCAATAACTTGACACCCCTGCTTGAATTCAGCACCATATCATGTTCACTTTAATGTTGTAAAAGAAGAGATAAACGCACTGAAGCTTAGGTGTCCCACATTACACTAATCCACCCTACTAGCCAGTTGCAGTTTTTCACCCATAATTCTTAATTTTTGAAGTTAATTTAATAGAATTAAAGATAATACAAATTGATAGCTATATTAGGCTATAATATGAGTGAAAGGAACACATTTCATGCTCGTTTAAAGTGGTCATATGATACTTTTTTAAAGATCATTATTTTGTGTATTTGGTGTAACAGAACATGTTGACATGCTTTAATGTTCAAAAAACACATTATTTTTCAAATACTGTACATTATTGTAGGTCCTCTATGCCCCGCCTCTCTCAAATGCTTCATTTTCTACAAAGTCCCTCCTTCCGACAAGTGCAGTCTGCTCTGATTGGCCAGCTGACCCAGTGCATTGTGATTGACCGAACACAGCAAGCACTCGTCGGAAATGTAACGCCCCTTACCATAATCGCAGCTTCATCTTTCAATATAAATGTAAAGTCAGGAAATAACGTCATTAGTTTTACCATCAGTTCAAGCCCGAAAGGGGAACAGACACAGTAATGATGCAGTACACAAGCCACGATTAAGACAGCTGACTCTACTGTGATGTGACCCTGTGTCTCTCTCTCTCACACACACACACACACGATGTGCAAAACCCCGCATTTGAACAGTAACTTGAGCCTTACTTGGGGACTGTGGAGGTACAAAACCGCTCAAGTAAACTGTTTTAAAACACTTTTTATGTTATTGTCGTGGACTGCTCACTGCTCAGTACGAAATCTAAGCACTACGACTCCCTAAAGGTTGAGGAGGACACCACAAATCCATGAACACCAGGACAGTAGCTACCAGAAACCGCTGCGGGGCTGTGACGTCACGGGCGCACCGCCGCCCTGCAGTGTGTCAGTGATTTTAGGACCTAAAGCGCTCACACCAGCGCTATCATTACTGTCGGAATCCCCCGGACACCAGAAGAAAACCGGGAACACGCGAAAACGTGATGCACGCCGATCTCTCGCTGGTTCGCGCGCATCTGCTGCTGTAGCGTCGGTCTCGCGCTGGACAGCGGTCGCTGCGACTGTTGGATATAAAATAGACAAACAAGCCGAAGCATCTCGGCTGAGCGCGAATGCATAATATTTAGCGGTCGGAGCGGAGCGTCATTGCCTGGGTGGAGTTGCAGTGCATCGCTCAATTATGCATGAAGTAGCGGCATCGGCTAGCGCACTAGCAGCGCAAGCTAACCACTGTCCCGTATTATGACAGTGATCTGCATGCCTACAGCGTCTGATCGCCACGCGTCGCGGTCAAGCGCGTTTGACTCTGATGCTGGTGCTAGATACGGTGGTCTCCGGTAGAAATAAACTTGCCCGTCATTTCATTGACATGGCAAACGGTTAGCCAGGGCAGGCCTAGCTAGCAAAAAATCACTTCACTGGATTCTAGACAGCATGCAAACCCTAACGGTTTGTTTTTAGAGGGTGCATCCAGTGAGCGAATAATACAGTGTGTTATAGATGCGCAGCGAGTAGATGGCTGCTAGTTAATAGCCGGGTTACTGCCAACTTGACAGGTTTTAATATCTGAAAAAAAGTGGCAGGCGTGCGCGTCTCACAATGCATTTTCTCAAGGCAACTTCGGATTGTGTCACTGAAGCAAACGCTTGGATAATAGAGGCACTGCCTCCGGCTAGCTAGCTCTCCGTGACTTTGCGAAGTAACAACATGCCAGATCTTGAGTGGATTTTATGCTCTAAATAAGCAGCCAGCGTTTGCACAGCGCTTTAGCAATTGTAGCTAGATTCTCGGCGGCCAGAGAGGGGATGCCCTAAACGCTCCAAACATGTCCAGCAAAGCTTCGGGCAAAGAGAAGAAGTCCGGCTTCAGCAAGAAGCTCTTCCGCCGGGGCTCGGTGCGCTCCGTGGGGAGTTTCATGAGCAGAGTCCTGAAGACTCTCTCCACGCTTTCTCATTTCGGATCGGAGCTGCACGCGCCCGAGGGCGACAAGGACGATGGGGGATTCACAGCCTTCAAGAACGAGGGCAAGGGATCCGTCGCGTCGGATGACAGCGACTGCGGGGGGTTTCTTGCCAGGGACAAAATCCCCGGAGTGGCCGGTTTGAAGAACCACGGCAATACGTGCTTCATGAACGCTATTCTGCAGTGCCTGAGCAACACGGAGCTGTTCGCCGAGTATCTGGCGCTGGAGCAGTACCGAGGCGACCAGACGGACGACGAGAAGCCCAAGACCAACGGGGTCGTGCAGAGGAAGGGCGGTCAGGACAGAGGAGAGGTGACCGAGCAGCTGTCGGGGCTGGTCCGAGCCCTGTGGACATTTGAGTACACGCCGCAGCACAGCCGCGACTTCAAAGTGAGTTCACGCCTGTCTGCTGTAACCAGGCATGAACGATTATCTACATTAACCGAAACGAGTCCTGAGAAATTGTATGACATCTCTAGGGATGTTTTGATGATTCTTTTGAGTCGGATCTTTTCAGTGAATCACTTTAGCCGCTTCACAATAGTCTTTCACGAGGTGGAATGAATCGGTTGCGCTGATTCATTGAACCGATAATCGGATATGCCAGATAAAGAATTCTTTATCCAAAATCCAAAAAACTTTTTGGAAACATACGTTTTAAAGTAAGTTGACATGGAGGAGTGTGGTTACGTCACCTGGGAATATATGTGACCCTGAAGCACAAAAGCAGTCTTAATTAGCACAGGTATATTTGTAGCATTAGCCAACAATACATTGTTGTATGCGTCAAATTGATTGATTTTTTATGCCAAAAATCATTAGGATATTAATTAAAGATCATGTTCCATGAATATATTTTGTATCGTAAATATATTAACACTTAATTTTTGATTAGTAATGTGCATTGCTAAGAATTTCATTTGGACAACTTTAAAGGTGATTTTCTCAGTACTTTGATTTATTTATTTATTTTTTTTGCACCCTCAGATTTCAGATTTTCAAAATAGTTGTATCTCAGCCAAATATTGTCCTATCCTAACAAACCGTACATCAATGGGAAGCTTATTTATTCACCTTTTTTTTTCTTCTTATGACTGGTTTTGAGGTCCAGGGTCACATTTTACCTATCTGCTGTAACCACGCATGAAAGATTATCTAACCCAAATGAGTCTTGAGAAATTACACTCATCTCTGTGACACCTCTAGGGATGTCTTGGTGTTTCTTTTGAGATGATTGGGGATTCTTGCATCAACTTTACAGCCAAGCTAGTTACATAATCACATTCCAGAATATAACCAATTTGATTCAGCCTTGGTTGAGCATAACCAAAAACAGAACAAAAAAATTAAAGCATCAAAATAAAATAAACTAAACCAGAAATAAAAATAAAATACAACAAAAAGGGCTTTTAAATGAAATTAAACAAATCCAAGAGAGAAGTCAACTTAAGGGATTTCTTGTTCTTAACACATTTTAAAGAGTTTCACCTAATTACACCATTGGATAAAGTTGGGTTTAGATTTAAACCATCTGCACTTGTGATTAAAAAAACTTACCAAAACATAAATTTAAAATCTTTGTTTTCAGGAAAACTACCTAACCTGACAACCTTCACATTGAGTGGTGGAAATTCAACATCCCCGCTTCACAAAAGTCGTTCACAAGTTGGAATGAATCGGTTTGAGCAGGTCAATGACTTGCTGATTCATTGAACTGAGAATCGGATATATAACGGGGAATTAGTAGTCTTGAGGTTTGAATAACTTATTGGAAACATACTTTTCGGAATGGTTTATTGAAATTTTACACAACATCTAACAAAAAGTTGATATAGCGTTTGATTTTTTTTAATGTAATAAAACACATAGTATGATATATATGGCACAGATAGTGATAATATGAAGCTCATGCTTAAGGAAAAAAACAACTAAATTTTGCCCAAACAGAGCAAAAATTGTTGCAGATGTTGTGATTTAGCCTTAATGGCCCAAAAGTAAGAAAAAGTTATATCTTGTTTATTAGTGAGATTTTTATAACAGTATACAAGACTACTTACATAAATGCATATAAATATCAGTTATCACTATATTTCGCCCAGTAAGGGTTAGTTTTATGATCAGAGCTCTGTAGCATGATCAAAGTGCAGGGAAAAGTATAATGCAATTGTGATTGAGAAATGCACAAATAAACATTACTCAAAAGCCTAATGATTTTTCTTAAAAATGTCAAGCAAACCTAAGTTTCTTCAGTCCAATAAATGTTAATCTTAAATGTTCATTCTTACATTAACTTCCTAAAAATCATTAAAGATTTCACAGCAAAAAGACACAACCCGTAGGTAGAAATATTGACAATTATACTAAAAGTATATACTAAATAAAAATTATGAACTATTAATCAGTCATCAAGGTTTGACCATGTTGATAGATTAGAGTCCTTAGTGAGTCATGTATCAAATATGATTCAGTAGGCTTTAAATGGTTAAAAACACATAAAAGTGAATCCATAAAAAGCACAGCTGTCAACACTGAATAGAAGTTTTCCATATCTGAAATTGCTTCTGTAGATTAGAAACATTCATGTCGAATTGTTCAAAAATTGACTAATACCCTGTGTGCGTTGTGGTAGAATGCTGTGTCCAGGAGTGCCATGCAGTATCGGGGAAATGCCCAACACGATGCCCAGGAGTTCCTTCTCTGGCTACTCGACCGTGTCCATGAAGACCTCAACCATCTTGTACACCCTAACATCAGAGCCTCTATAAAGGTATGGCTGATATCTCAGTGAACGGACACAGTTGGGTTTAATGACCGAATGTTTGGCTGTTTGGTCTAAGGATGTCACACAGTACGTTCACCTCTTAAGGTCAGCTGAATTAGGAGACCGTTAACCACTCTAGCTGTTTACAGAGGTTGCACAGAATGGCATTTGTATCAGCAGCTCCATAAAAACTTGGGATTTCAATCGTTTAAATAGCAAAACGGGAGAAGAGCCAAACGTGGCTGGATTTATAGAGCCATTCTGCCCTGGAATGGCAGCTAGGAGTTTCACATCAGACATTAGTCTGACAAAGATCAGGACAGAAGAGTTTAGGGCACTTAAATCCTCCCCTGTATCAAACGCATGGGACGTTAAGTCACATCCTATGGCCTGTTTGGAAGAGGGCTCGTTCGGTTTCTTTTTACAGCCTGTGGTGTCCTGGTCAGGGTCGGCCACTTGCATGCTCTCATGAGGTCATTCAGCTTGTCCGACTGATTTAGATGTACTTTGTGGTTTCTTGGAGTTTGTGCCGAGAAGCACGAGGCTGACAGTTTCCTGGCTGACAGACTGCGCTGCTCTGAAGAGCCAGATGCTTAGCTGGAATCTTAAACTTATAGAAGAATGCCAGTCTCTCAAATTATTAATCACTTACACTGTCACGGCAGTATATCAGGGTTTTATTTATTGACTCAAGCTCTACCTTACGGTGCAGCATAATCATATTCACCTTTAATCTGACTTCTGTCAGCAGTTCTTCTGTACGCTTGGATTGTGTAGATAGTAGTGCTGGGCGGTATACCAGTTCATACCGAATACCGGTGTTTATTTTTGTTATGATATTACTTTTTAAAATACCGCAAAAGTATGTCGCTTAAACAACGTTCGGAATGCCACACTGTTGCACTGTGGTGAGGGAACAGCTGTATGTGTTACTAAGCGTGAAAGTTCAGAAACTGAAGCTGTAGAACTAATAGAACGTGATGACACAGAAGAACTCATCCACAATATCCACATTGACCGCCACAAATATCCACCGCCCCCTGCCATCAGCTCCCGCGTCTCACACACACGAGCGCGAATTTAGCACTAGATTTAGCAACTTTCAGACCCTTTTAGTGGCTTTGTTTCATAGAAAATTCATACTGACAAACCTAGCGCCTTTTTTGGATAAACCTTAACTATGGTTCAGTTGGAAGATTTCGCCAGTGCTGTCCCGCGAACGCGAGGTCTGACTTTCCC
>NW_015505574.1:500335-518176 GCF_001515645.1 Sinocyclocheilus grahami
GAAACTGAAGCTGTAGAACTAATAGAACGTGATGACACAGAAGAACTCATCCACAATATCCACATTGACCGCCACAAATATCCACCGCCCCCTGCCATCAGCTCCCGCGTCTCACACACACGAGCGCGAATTTAGCACTAGATTTAGCAACTTTCAGACCCTTTTAGTGGCTTTGTTTCATAGAAAATTCATACTGACAAACCTAGCGCCTTTTTTGGATAAACCTTAACTATGGTTCAGTTGGAAGATTTCGCCAGTGCTGTCCCGCGAACGCGAGGTCTGACTTTCCCGGAGAAGGGTCACCTCTCTCGGCGTCTGTTCTGTGCAGTGAGCGGCAGAGAAGCAGCACATTCAGTTGGCCACACCGCATTTTTTGACAATATTCACTCATCATGACAGTAAAATAAGTCTGCAGTATTTCCTCTCTCAATCAGTAGAAAATATGGTTAACACTCGGTCATGCATGAAAAAAAAAAATACCGCCATGTACCGTGAAACCGGTATAATTTAGAAAAATACCGTGATATAAATTTTTGGTTGTACCACCCAGCACTAGTAGATAGTGTTTAAATCACAGCATTCTAGATGGTTTAATAGCAGATATACTAGTACTGTTCTTTTTTTCTTAACTACGCTGAATTTATTTGATCAGTAAAAACAGAAATATTGTGAAACAGTATTATAATTTAAAATAGCCATTTTCTATTTGAATATATATTATAATGTAGTTTATTATTAATTTATTAAGATGAATTTTCAGCATCATTACTCCAGTCTTCAGTGTCACATGATCCTTCAGAAATTATTCTGATATGCTGATTTGCTGCTTGAGAAACATTTATTATTATTATTATCAATGTTGAAAACAGTTGTGCTGATGGACAGAAGAGTTTAGGGCACTTAAATCCTCCCCTGTATCAAACGCATGGGACGTTAAGTCACATCCTATGGCCTGTTTGGAAGAGGGCTCGTTCGGTTTCTTTTTACAGCCTGTGGTGTCCTGGTCAGGGTCGGCCACTTGCATGCTCTCATGAGGTCATTCAGCTTGTCCGACTGATTTAGATGTACTTTGTGGTTTCTTGGAGTTTGTGCCGAGAAGCACGAGGCTGACAGTTTCCTGGCTGACAGACTGCGCTGCTCTGAAGAGCCAGATGCTTAGCTGGAATCTTAAACTTATAGAAGAACGCCAGTCTCTCAAATTATTAATCACTTACACTGTCACGGCAGTATATCAGGGTTTTATTTATTGACTCAAGCTCTACCTTACGGTGCAGCATAATCATATTCACCTTTAATCTGACTTCTGTCAGCAGTTCTTCTGTACGCTTGGATTGTGTAGATAGTAGTGCTGGGCGGTATACCAGTTCATACCGAATACCGGTGTTTATTTTTGTTATGATATTACTTTTTAAAATACCGCAAAAGTATGTCGCTTAAACAACGTTCGGAATGCCACACTGTTGCACTGTGGTGAGGGAACAGCTGTATGTGTTACTAAGCGTGAAAGTTCAGAAACTGAAGCTGTAGAACTAATAGAACGTGATGACACAGAAGAACTCATCCACAATATCCACATTGACCGCCACAAATATCCACCGCCCCCTGCCATCAGCTCCCGCGTCTCACACACACGAGCGCGAATTTAGCACTAGATTTAGCAACTTTCAGACCCTTTTAGTGGCTTTGTTTCATAGAAAATTCATACTGACAAACCTAGCGCCTTTTTTGGATAAACCTTAACTATGGTTCAGTTGGAAGATTTCGCCAGTGCTGTCCCGCGAACGCGAGGTCTGACTTTCCCGGAGAAGGGTCACCTCTCTCGGCGTCTGTTCTGTGCAGTGAGCGGCAGAGAAGCAGCACATTCAGTTGGCCACACCGCATTTTTTGACAATATTCACTCATCATGACAGTAAAATAAGTCTGCAGTATTTCCTCTCTCAATCAGTAGAAAATATGGTTAACACTCGGTCATGCATGAAAAAAAAAAATACCGCCATGTACCGTGAAACCGGTATAATTTAGAAAAATACCGTGATATAAATTTTTGGTTGTACCACCCAGCACTAGTAGATAGTGTTTAAATCACAGCATTCTAGATGGTTTAATAGCAGATATACTAGTACTGTTCTTTTTTTCTTAACTACGCTGAATTTATTTGATCAGTAAAAACAGAAATATTGTGAAACAGTATTATAATTTAAAATAGCCATTTTCTATTTGAATATATATTATAATGTAGTTTATTATTAATTTATTAAGATGAATTTTCAGCATCATTACTCCAGTCTTCAGTGTCACATGATCCTTCAGAAATTATTCTGATATGCTGATTTGCTGCTTGAGAAACATTTATTATTATTATTATCAATGTTGAAAACAGTTGTGCTGATTAATGTTTTTTTTTTTTTTTTTTTTTTTTTTGTGGAAACAGTGATACACTTTTTCAGGATTAGTATAAAGTAAAAAAAAAAAATTTTTACAAACTCTTACTGACCCCAAACTTTTGAATTGTAGTGTATATGATGCAGTTTGTAGTGCTTAACTGTCCAGTAAAAAACTTTTGTTGGGTAATATTTGGAGAATTCACTTTGATACACGCCTTGTGGTGATCATATCATGTTTTCAAAAGTTGTATAGATTATTATATAGTTGTGGCCCTGCTTTATGTACTTGACTTGAAATTCATCTGCCTGTAAATGACACATTTTATGTGTATATATATATATATATACATATATACAGTGGGTACGGAAAGTATTCAGACCCCCTTAAATTTCTCACTGTCTATCATGCATATTTAATAATTGACCTTCTGCTGGCTTGTTTTGAGTTACTAGTGTTAGTATTGTTAAATAGTGCCTAACATTCTCATGTTTGTCACCGTAGCCTCCTATTGAGGAAGATGATGGAGCGTTAGAGGGACCTTCACCTCCTCTTTCAGCCGGCTCATTTGTTCAAGAGCTGTTTCAAGCTCAGTACAGGTAATAAACACCGATGTCTGTCTGTCTATCTGTCAGCTGTATTTAAATGTTCGTCTTAGTTGAAATGGCTCACTGTGTCCTCTGTTGATTCCAGATCCTCGCTTACCTGTCCGCACTGTCAGAAACAGAGCAACACTTTTGATCCTTTTCTTTGCATCTCCCTCCCAATACCATTACCTCATTCACGGTAAGTACTGATGTCAGAGAGACCGCCATTTAATTCCTTGCGGTGTGTTTTGATGGCAGCATCATGCTTCATCTGTAGGTTTAGACGTGAAGGCAGATTGGTCAACCGTCATGTCTTTATTAATGGCGTGACTGATCAACAGGGGTAGGATGAATATTAAGAAATATGCTCAGACACCTGAGTTTAGATGAAGTGTTCGATTTCATGACTGTTGGTATGATGTTGTTAATTTAGTCTGCTATGGACTTTCACTTTACATTTCATAGAAAACGAATGGCTTCATTTAATTCTTAACTGAACTTTGGGCTGGATCTGTAACACAGCCCACCACATATTGTCACCAATCATGAAACATGTCGCTCTGTAATAACTATATAGATACACTACCGATCGAAAGTTTGGTTTACAGTGTAATTGAATGTAGTGTTTTACGTTCATTTTTATATATTATTTATAAATATTCATAGATTATTTAAAAATACAGTAAAAACAATATCACATGTTAGCACAGCTTTACATTGTGATTTCAAAGCTGTATTTTCAGCATCATTACTCCAGTCTTCAGTGTCACGTGATCCTTCAGAAATCATTCTAATATACTGATTTGCTGCTCAAAACAGTCAGTGTTAAAACAGTTGTGCTGCTTAATATTTTTGTGGAAACTGTAATACATTTTTCCTTTGTAATCTTTGATGTAAAGAAAGTTCAAAATTACAGTATTTATATCAAATAGAAATATTTTGCAACATTATAGGCTAAATGTTTTTACTGTTACTTTTGATCAATCTTATGCATCCTTGCTGGATAAACGTATTAATTTCTTTAAAAAAAAAAAAGAAGTACTTTACTGATCCCAGACTTTTGAACAGTAGGCTATTTATTCTTTGATTATGATTTTTTTTTTGAGAATTCTGAATTAAATACAGCTATATTGAGAGCATCAATATCATGTCGATTACCTTAGAAAATAATTTATGAACAAAGGTGTAAAAAAAAAAAGGTAATGTACAGTAATACCCTTACTGTAGACATCTATGGGGCAAGTAAACTGGATGGTTTAAAATGAAAAGTGTGAATCTCATTTTTGACAGGAATTATTCATTTGAGGCAGGACTACTTTTCTAGGGGGATAGAAAAGTTACTGTTATTATTCCTGTGGATATTTCTGTCATGTTTATTTCATGTAAAATATTGTTTTATATATACTTAAGTTGTACAATATCATCCTAAAGCTACATGTTTTACCAAGTAAAAGTGGATATGATATGATATATGAAAGATTGCATTTAACTTTGCACAGGCAAGGTTAAGAAGTGAAATACCTCTCATTGTCTAATGCTGCTTATAGTATTTATGAATATTTTGAATTACATTTAATTTTGGTTTTCATTTGAATTTGTATTGTTTTTTGTGCTTTGCTCTCGTAATTTGTATTATTTTTTTGTATATTTCTATTAAAATATTGGTAATATATTTTTAATTCAGTTTTAGTAATTTTAGTGCTTCACCTTGAACTTGTTAAAGTCGTTTTTCGTTTGCATAGAATCTTTTTGTTTTATTTCAGCTTTATTTCAGTTACCCAAACGATTTGTAGTCTTCGTTTTAGTTAACAAAAACAACAGTAACACTTGCCCCGTATCTGTACTGAACAGTACAGCCATTTTCCTTTGTGTTTACAAGCTTATGGACAAATTAAACTAATTTTCTGTGAAAACTAACAGCATGCCATGAAGATCTATATACTTTTACACACAATATTTCATCATGAAAATATAAAGGTTCCGAAGTTGCTTCTTTCTCCTTGATTTAGGTGCTAAATATATACTTTTCCCTTCAAATAATCATCCTCTTCTGCTTCTCTCCGGAGGTGCTCTGATGCTATTTTTAAGAGACCAGTGTAGTGGTTGATCAAGGAGAGCACTTGGTTTAATCCAAAGGCATTTTTAAGCTGCTGAATTCATTAGTACACATTAATGATTAAAGAAGCTGTAGTATTAGAAGACAGACAGTGATTTACAGCACACCTGCCCCTCATAGTACCGCAGAGATGATGAACCAGCGAATAATAGTCCCTGGGAGAGTAGTATAGCTGGGCAGGTTTCACTTCCACATCATTATTGAGTAAAACCCTGCTGGTGCCTTCATATCATCCCTAATCCAAGAGGTTCTTCATCATAAGGAAGAATCGGGGGATATTTTGACCCCTCCGCCCGCTGTGGCTTACTGCACTGTCGGCATCTCTCTGCTCTGAAAAACATTAGTGCAGAGAAAGACTAGATTTGGAGCTTATGCTCTGTAGGGGTGGGGGAAAAAAATCGATACAGCATAGTATCGCGATATTTTCTGCGGCAATACTGTATTGATACACGGACGCCAAGTATCGATCTTTTATTATACTATTTGGTAGTAACAAAAATCTGTTTCTTTACAGTCCACTAGATGGTGGTGTTGAGTTTTTTTCTAAAATCCTTTAATGCACGGCAAGCCGTTGATTATCCCGCTTATTCCATGGTCATTTGCCAGCATTGACAACTTAAAGCTGTTTATGATGTTAGCAGCGCAATTTTTAACCCGAAGGGTAAAAATGACTGTTATTTTCGTCAGTTACGGCTCGTTAGCTCTAGCTTTCTGCCCACTTCAAATCAGATACAGAGATAAAATAGTGCGGTAAGACCACATTTATTTGAATGAATTATCGATCGAGAGAGAGATGACAGTTGTGTGTGTGAATTACCTGCGTCTGTGCGTCTCTCTCTACAAACTATGAAGCTGTTTAGTTACTGCGATTTTACCTCATTGCTGAGGAAGTCAATGAAGCGATCTCGTATCTGTTATTTTATTAAAAAAAGTCGAGGGGCAGCACCGACAATAAGTTTCTGTGTGTGCGCAGTGCGATCTGCAATCGCCGACCTCTCTCCCTCTCACTGTGTTTATGTGCGAGTGGTGTGTGTGTGTGCATCAATTAAAGCAGCGCATTAATATAGGACGGTGATTAAACTGGCTTGGGATAAACAAACTGAGAAATGTTTCTTTTTAGTTAAAACAGATGTTGCCAAAGTTTTCGTTTGAGGACATAATTTGAAGTTGGAAAAAGGTAATAAATTGCAATATATCGCAGAATATATTTAAAACCGCAACAATATTTTATCGTGACACAAGTACCGTGATAATACCGTATCATGGGGCCTCTGGTGATTCCCACCCCTTATGCTCTTCCAGCATGAAGAATGGCCGATCCGAGGAAGAGGAAATTTCGTCTGGAAGTTCAGCAACGTGCGACTTAAGCGATAGTTGCCCACAGTCTGTGGGAGTAGGTTTCATTTGCCCTCTCCTTAATTCTGTTTATCCATGCTTAGCAAGTGCTGTTATTTCTGTGTATTATTTCATAGGCCATTTATTCCCTACGCTTCCCTGATATGCCACTTCACGTGGGCAGATATTAATGAAGAGTTGTTGATTTAGTCGGCTTCACCTTCTGGGGCCACTGCACACAGCTTTTGCTCTTTAGAGATGAGTTTGCTTCCTAATGCGTATAGAGAGGTGATCAAGCATCATTAGAGCAATTCTAAATGCTTTCAGTCCTTACAGGCTGCTGAATGCTGTAAAAGGATATTAAGTAGTGTGTTACGTTGTATCAGCTTGTATTTTAAATGAATGTTTTTTGGAATGTTTATTTATTTATTTTATCCACACCCGAATTATAGATGTTTTTTTGCACATGAATATAGTTGCTTTAGCATTAGTCTTTAAAGGAATAGTTCAACCAAAAATGAAAATTGGCATAAGTTACTCACTCTTATGTCATTACAAACCCATAAGACTTTCATATATCTGTGGAACACAAATTAAGAGTTTTTATTTAAATTAAGTTTTTATTGAAACCTGAGATTTCTGTCCCTCCATTGAATGTCTATTCTAACAAAATGTTCAAGCCTCAAAGAGTTCATAAAGACATTGTAAAATAAATTCAAATGAATTAAGTGGTTTAATCCAAGTTTTCTGGAAAGACACAACCACTTTATACAATAGAAATATGTAATTTAGGCATTTATTCACATATAAACAGGGTTTGAAATTAACTTTTTCACTCACCAGCCAATTTGGCAACAAAATGTTAAAAGTTACTGGCCATTCATAACTTCTATTAACCAAAAAAATAAACAGAAATAAACCTACAGCTTGAGGTGCGAACCATTGCAAATCATTTGTACTTTATGTTAGTACGTCATTAATTGAACGAACACATTCAGTGTAAACAGCATCATTGATTATAATGGGTTCTATAATATTATATTTTGTTGCGTCGCACCATGCCGCGCCGCTCGTGTCCAGTGTAGACACGGTGTGAGTCTTCAGCCGTTTTTCGACTTTTCACTATTGCGTCAGTTCAAAGGAAACCAGTGTGCCGTTATTTGTTGCGTTGTGATGGGTATGTTGAAGTAAGCTAGATATTCGCAGATGCTGCACAATTAGGCTGTATTTAGTATATCATGATGCCTCTCGAGTTCAGTATTTATGCCAAACCTGTGCAGAACTGCCCCAAGAAATCAATGAGTGAACAATTTACAAAAAGTAGCCCGTCAAATTGGCTGGTGATTTGACAGCATTACCCACCACAGCTGATTTTTACCCGCATTTGGAGGGTGTTTATTTCAAACCCTGCGTATAAACATTGATCAATGCACATATAGTACATAGAGCACATCAAATGTGGTAAAGATGTGGTTGTTTGATGGGCAAGAGCCAATTAAATTTATTATCATGTGTCAAGCAAGCACGTTTGAATTTTATTAAACTGTCCGATACATATGGATTACTTCTGCGATGTCTTTAGAAACTTTTTGAACTATCACAATTATGGTGGAATGAACTTTCTGTGGAGGGACAGAAATAAATTAGTCTTCATTAAAATGTCCTCATTTGTGTGTTTGATGATGAACGAAAGTGTTATGGGTTTGGATGACATGAGGATGAGTAAATGATGACCGAATTTGTATTTCGGGGTGACGGACCCTTTGAGTTTACAGTCAGGTGGTGATGTGAACTAATGGTTAAAAATCTGTAGGTTTGCATGGGGTGATACATAAACTTTCATTATTGTGCTGTTGGTTGCTCCAGGGCGACTGTCTCTCTGAAGTTGCTTTGGATTAATTTGTTGTATCACTTGGCATCCCTCAGGCCTCTGTATGTGACCGTGGTTTATCAAGGCAAGTACTCTCACTGCATGAGGATCGGTGTGGCCGTACCGCTCAACAGCACTGTGTCCAGACTGAGAGAGGCCGTGTCACGTGAGACCAAGATCCCACCAGACCAGGTGCAGTTTCCCAATTTTTTTTTTTTTGCCAAAATACTGAGATGTTATTTTGCATCGAATTCCGGTCTTGGTGTAAAGATCTTTACTGTTTCCCTGAATACAATATTCTCCATTAATACTGAGGTGTGGACACTGATGGAGGGTTGATTGCCGTTTGTATGTTCGTCTTCCCACATAACGTCATCAACCAAAGCCGTTTCCTGTTTGTTTGCCTTGTTTTACCGAGATGTTGGGTGTAAACCACTTCTGACCATCCGTCTCTCTTATGTCTGTGCAGTTTGTCCTGACTGAAATGTATTACGACGGTTTCCACCGCTCCTTTTGTGACGATGACGACGATCTTGATATCATTCAAGAAAGTGACTCAATCTTTGCTTTTGAAACTCCTGAGACTTTTAGATTAGAAAACATTCGCTCTAAAAGAGGTACTCTTTCATACATTGCACTTTGGTTATAGCTCAAAGTATACATCAGTTTTGACGCGAACGCTTAGCGTACAGCAAAACACGCTTGCTTTCATAGTACTCTCCATTTGATAGCATACGCAAACACAGGTGGTTAACTCATGCGCTAGAAAGTTTTTGTCCAGTGTTGGTCTGCGCCATTTCTCTCCAGAATTTGACAAATAAAAATGTCTTTGTACTTGTTTAAACTAGAGTTGCAGGTATCTCTTTACTTGCTCATCTAGGTGGGCGTCTATTCTTGTCACCATCTCCAGTAGTCAGTTGTTTCTTTTTCAACTGTGAAACAATGGGCCGGGCCAGTGTTGCCCCCTTTTGGACCAACGAATTAATGCAAAAAAAAAAAAAATGTGCAAGCTGAGCGTACAGAGTATGTGTGGTTAGAAAAGTCGAGCTGTGCTGATGACAGTATTTACGCATCTGTATGCAAACCCTAGTATACACGTAAAAACCGAAGTATACTTTGGGCTTAAGAAAAACTGAATGTGTATCAAATAATCCTAATTATAAGCAGTGTTGGGTGGTAACGCATTACTTAGTAACGCATTACTGTAATTTGATTACTTTTTTAGTAACGGAGTAATTTAACGCGTTATAATTTTCAAAATAGTAATTAGAGTATAGTTACAAGCCGAGGTCTCTATACGTTACTGCCGCGTTACATTGCTGACATAATGCAATGTTTTATAATCTGGAGATTGTAAAAAGGATGTAGCACACGCACTGTCGAGTCAAGTGCCAGTGGATTAGAGACCTGCTCCCGCGAGACCCCGTGTGTGTGTGCGCGCGGGATGCGGGAGAATAAAATGATTCACGGGACTCCCGCAAAATAGAAATATCTAAACATAAAATATCTAAAACAAATAAATTATTCATCTATTGCACAAAAGCAACATGAACTAATATAAAATATAAATGATTAACAGGTGCAAGCGTATGCAGAGTTTCTATTTAGGCTATAACACGTGTTTGCAGCGTTGAGCAATACAGTGCTCAAATGTGCGTGCTCACGAATCCTCTCATTATAACACACGAATTGTAGACATTATGAAAGATTCATTATGCATATATTTATTGAGTTATAACAGAGGTTTGTGAGATTGCGATGAACTGAGATGTCTTTTAGAGATTATAAATGCAGCGCTCTTTGCTGGCATTCTGCCATGCCAAACCATGCACGCAGCAGCCGCTTGCTTTAGTTAAAAATAACAGTGTTCTGTGAATGTTGATGCCAGATAAATCTACAGACACGCTCCAGATAAATAACAAATATTTATCTGGAGTGTGTATGCTGGGATTTCATACATTTCATGGAGAAAAAAGTAACGTAACTAGTAATGTAACTAATTACTTTTGAAATAAAGTAATCAGAACAGTAACATGATTACTTTTAAAAGGAGTAATCAGTAATTTGATTACATTTTCAGAGTAACTTGCCCAACACTGATTATAAGCAATCAGCATTTATTGAAACATGAAAATATCATATTTGAAATTGAGCTAAAGGCAGTGCTTTGTCTTTGAAAACAGAGAAACTATATCTAGCTTAGATTAGGATCATCATAAAAGTAGACTGGAGAGTATGAAAGTAATTATCTTGATACTATTTCTAACTTTTTTGTTGTTGTTTTTAGTGATGCAAGTAACAATTTTAACCATTTCCAGGGAGCCTTCTTGCTAATCTGAATCAGAACAATTTGAAATATGGAGCGGAGAGCAGCCGAATGCCATCTTTCATGCAGGGTGCGATGAATCCAGCATCTCCCAACAAAAACACTGGATGTGAGAAAATGATTCTGCTGATCTGTAACAGAGCCTGCACTGGCCATCAAGGACGGAGGTAACATTGTTGTCTTTCCGACATGCTCACACGAGTCGAAGTTCCATTATTTTTGACACAATATCTTACAGTACATGGAGAAAATGTAGTAATCTCATTATACACAATATAAGACGGTAATGTGGCACAAACTGGAAAATCAATACAGCACTTTCTGTTTGTTGCAGGTTCGGTCTTCCGTTTGTACTATATCTAGAGCGCTCTGTGACATGGGATGTGTTACAGAAAGAAATTCTGGAGAAAATGCGTCACCTACTAAGGCCAGGGGTTTACATTCAGGTCAGTGAAACCTCTAATTGTTGTTAAATACAGGTCTTGAAATGCAAAGTCAGTACAATTAAATGACTTTTTTTCTTACATAAAACTTGCACTTCTGATAAAGTGGATTGGTGATTTTAGGTTGGACCCTTTAGTCTGCGTGTGGTTGGAGTAGTTGGAATCACATATCTGTTGCCACAGGAGGAACAGCCACTATGTCACCCCACTGTGGAAAGGTTTGTAATGCATAACCATGTGTTCAGAGCATATTGTGTGAACTTAAATTTCAGGTGTGACATGTACAGTATATTGTTCTACTATTAGTGCACATAGACAGTTCTTCCACAGGCAAGCAAATAGTCAATACTTTTATTACAACAGCATTTTTAACTACACAAACCAAAGACACTTTATGTTACGCTAGATGATTTAATGATTGTAGTTGAAAAGTTTATTATAACTGCTTTAGTGTGATCATTAGTGTGAATTTAACACGTGTAATAAAACAAAATACTACAAAGCTTGATTCTTCAATTTGTTATTTTCTTGGCAAATATCATGCCTTTCCTCAATCTTTCCTTTTTAGAGCATATAAATCCTGTGGGCCAGGTGGACCTCCTCATGTTAAAATTGTAGTGGAGTGGGACAAAGAGACCAAGGAATAGTAAGTAAAATGGAGCCATAATTAATAACTTGTCTATAGTGTTTTATTTTTTCTTATAGTGGCCCCAAAATAATATTTAGACAATTAAACCACACTTAAAAATTGTTGAACATCATTGCATTAGATCAGGAGTTCGCGAGGGAACTACAGGGAGTTCATGAGTTGATAATTAAATCATTAAATGAAATAACTAAATGAAAATGAAAACGGATACATTTTAAAAAACATACTTATTTAAAAAGATTAAAAAAATATTTGATTTGTTTCTCTTGCGTGTCATGTGACTATTAACCATGAACATGCAAGTGTATTGTTAAATTATTGAAATATTATATTTAAATCTCAGGGAGTACTTCAAATAAATATTTTAGGTCCAATGTTAGATGCCACTTGGTTTATTTATTTGTTTGTATGTCTAATGCATGGAAACTTTATACTGCGAATTTAACACGTGTAATAAAACAAAATACTACAAAGCTTGATTCCTCAATTTGTTATTTTCTTGGCAAATATCATGCCTTTCCTCAATCTTTCCTTTTTAGAGCATATAAATCCTGTGGGCCAGGTGGACCTCCTCATGTTAAAATTGTAGTGGAGTGGGACAAAGAGACCAAGGAATAGTAAGTAAAATGGAGCCATAATTAATAACTTGTCTATAGTGTTTTATTTTTTCTTATAGTGGCCCCAAAATAATATTTAGACAATTAAACCACACTTAAAAATTGTTGAACATCATTGCATTAGATCAGGAGTTCGCGAGGGAACTACAGGGAGTTCATGAGTTGATAATTAAATCATTAAATGAAATAACTAAATGAAAATGAAAACGGATACATTTTAAAAAACATACTTATTTAAAAAGATTAAAAAAATATTTGATTTGTTTCTCTTGCGTGTCATGTGACTATTAACCATGAACATGCAAGTGTATTGTTAAATTATTGAAATATTATATTTAAATCTCAGGGAGTACTTCAAATAAATATTTTAGGTCCAATGTTAGATGCCACTTGGTTTATTTATTTGTTTGTATGTCTAATGCATGGAAACTTTATACTGCTGTACACTTCCTGTAAGTAGTTTGTGGTAAGACCAATTCCACAGGGGAATGTATGGCTAAAAATTTCAGAGCAAGAAATTTCAGTGAAGCCAGAAAGGAAGGGTCATTTCAAACATTTTTTGAAGTTCGTGCATGTATTAAACATTCTCTGGCTGACTGTTAAGAGAAAATATCCTGCAGAGATAAAATAAATATGTCTGTTGAAGTCACAGAGAGGATCGCAGACATGCTTGACTGGTCTGGTAAGAGAGATTTGTTTCCAGCGTATGTTCTGATTCCCGCAGTTTGTTTGGACACACTGAGGAAGAGTACATCCCTGATGCTGAGAGTGTGTATCTGCACAGAGAGCAGCACCATCAGCCGCAGGCCTGCACCCTCGCTCAGTGCTTCCAGCTCTACACCAAAGAGGAGCAGGTAAAAGTCTGGCATAATACACGTTCAAGTTTTACCTTCGCAAAGGATCCATTTACCCAAAAATGAAAACTCTGTCATGTAGTCACTATCATGTCTTTCCAAACCTGTTTGACTTACTTTCAAAGGGAGACATTTCGAAACTAAGCCATACAATGAAAATGAAAAAAAGTCCAAGGCTGTCAAACAAGAGTTTTATTGAATAACGACTTAAATTTCTGGCCCTTCTGGTGATTTATGATGCTTTAATGTCATTTTTGGAGCTTGACAGCACTCATCCACTTTCTTTGTATGGAAAAGAGCAGCTCAGGCATTCTCCTGTGTTCATGGAAGAAAGTCATACAGGTTTTGCATGACATGAGAGTGAGGAATGAAGACAGACTTTTGATTTGTTACGTGAACTATTCCTTTAAAAGAGCCCTCATGCTCCTTTAATTTCTTTAATTTCCACTTCTCCAGAGCTGCCTTTGTGGGTGTATATGTCAATGTTACTCTATTTCTGCTGTCAGGGCTGTTTTAAAATTGCTAGTTTTTTTGCGAACACATCTTTAACCCTGGAACAGGTCCACATATCGTATAAATATACACTGTGGTTAGCCAGAGCTGGCCTTGGGCAGCTAAGGAAGGGTTTGGAACTGGCTGTGCTTTAAGGAAAATGAAGGAACAGACAGATTTGTAAATGTAAAAACCTCTCTGACTGATTTTGTTTATGTCTGCTTCCTGTATGCCTTCCAGTTGGCCCCAGATGATGCTTGGCGCTGCCCCCATTGCAGGCAACTGCAACAGGGGCGAATCAAACTCAGCCTGTGGACCCTGCCGGATGTTCTCATACTGCACCTCAAGAGGTTTAGACAGGTGCTGTATTGATCAAATCACATTCCCTGCACAAATGGTGCTCTTTGCGTGCATATGTGTGATAGGGCCTGTTTACACCTGGTCACTTTGTGCATTTTCTCTGATCGGATAACTATCCAATCGTGAAAAGACCAGGTGTAAATGCCGTCCAAAATGCTTTCAAGACAGATTTAAATCCGATCGCTCAAACCACTTCAGGAGGTGGTCTGGGACACATTCCAGACGAAATTAGACAAGTGTAAATACATCTGGTTGAAATCACATATGTAAATTTTACTCCTCCCAAAATGTTAAAATAATAAACGTGTGAGAGCTTTATAGGCTATATGACGTGTTACAGGCAGATATGACGGCGCTAATACAACATGCATCACCGTGGATGAGTAGCTGAGTATCTCTTCAGCAAGCAAGTATGCGTAAACTGCCGCAAATAAAACTGAAATTAAGTCACAGACGCTCAACACACAATCATCTTCAGTTGTCGTAGTTAGACAAACTTATCTTTCCAGTGCTGATGCCACTCTTCTTTTGCGGTCTTTCGTCTAGAAATTATCTGATAATTAATAAATCAATTTCTGTCAGGACCACTATCGTCAAAATGATAGATACTTAGCATAAAGTTTGGCGGTATGGTTCTGTTCTGGGCAAAAAGCTCCCTGCCCACCCATGCAGCCTATCATGAATGAGCAGGGAGAGCAGCAATAATAACCCCCCTAGGGTTAACAGAACAGAACAAGGCAGATATCATTAATGTACTTAATGATATTTAAGTGTAACACTTTATTCAAGATAAAGGAGTCTGATTAGCAAGGAATATCAGAAAGCCAAGTCCTGATTGTGGCGAATGGAGGAGCTGGGGATGTGTAATTTGCTCCTGAGTAAGCTGAAAAGCTGCTGAATAATACTGAATAGAGCTTATAAAGGAATGCCGCGATAGGTGTCATATTCCTATAGGTAGATGTGATCAGCTGAGAATCAGCTGATGCAAGCTTGACTCACGTGACCTGCCAGAACTAACGCTAACGCTTAATTTTTCAAGTAGCAGTCTATGGAAGAAAAATGAATAAAAGAATAAAAAAAAGGTAAATTTGAGTTTATATTTCAAAACTCTGACTTTATTTGCACAATTCTGAGATTATATCTCAATTCTGATAAGAAAAATCAACTCGTCTTTCTCTCTTTTCCCCTTGGCTCAGAATCATGAGTTTATATTCCTGACTTCTGTCCGAACTAGGAGATATAAACTTGCATTTATGAGAAAAAAAGTCAGAATTGTGTGTTAAAAGGTAAATGTTATGTAAAATGTTAATAGTAATAGGTTTAAATAGTATTTCATGCTTTAACTCTAAGGCTAAACCAATATGTCCCCTAAGAACTGCATATGTAAATATTATGTAGACCTATTGTTAAATCAAATTTATGCTATAAAAGTAGAGTAATCATAGCATTTTTCATCCATAGTTGGTCCATTTAAATGTCTACGTTTAGCTTCAAATGGCATCTTTGAAGACGGTACTCTATAAAAATTATTTGCATTCCGATTCTGGCATCCAAAGGCACAAAAATATATACAGTGGGTACGGAAAGTATTCAGACCCCCTTCAATTTTTCACTCTTTGTTATATTGCAGCCATTTGCTAAAATCATTTAAGTTCATTTTTTTTCCTCATTAATGTACACACAGCACCCCATATTGACAGAAAAACACAGAATTGTT
The DNA here is from genome assembly GCF_001515645.1 of Sinocyclocheilus grahami. NCBI lineage: Eukaryota > Metazoa > Chordata > Actinopteri > Cypriniformes > Cyprinidae > Sinocyclocheilus > Sinocyclocheilus grahami. The sequence goes on from NW_015505574.1 coordinate 516,084, forward strand.
GACATTTTTGCAGATTTATTAAAAAAGAAAAACTGAAATATCACATGGTCCTAAGTATTCAGACCCTTTGCTGTGACACTCAAATATTTAACTCAGGTGCTGTCCATTTCTTCTGAGCATCCTTGAGATGGTTCTACACCTTAATTTGAGTCCAGCTGTGTTTGATTATACTGATTGAACTTGATTAGGAAAGCCACACACCAATAAAACTGAAATTAAGTCACAGACGCTCAACACACAATCATCTTCAGTTGTCGTAGTTAGACAAACTTATCTTTCCAGTGCTGATGCCACTCTTCTTTTGCGGTCTTTCGTCTAGAAATTATCTGATAATTAATAAATCAATTTCTGTCAGGACCACTATCGTCAAAATGATAGATACTTAGCATAAAGTTTGGCGGTATGGTTCTGTTCTGGGCAAAAAGCTCCCTGCCCACCCATGCAGCCTATCATGAATGAGCAGGGAGAGCAGCAATAATAACCCCCCTAGGGTTAACAGAACAGAACAAGGCAGATATCATTAATGTACTTAATGATATTTAAGTGTAACACTTTATTCAAGATAAAGGAGTCTGATTAGCAAGGAATATCAGAAAGCCAAGTCCTGATTGTGGCGAATGGAGGAGCTGGGGATGTGTAATTTGCTCCTGAGTAAGCTGAAAAGCTGCTGAATAATACTGAATAGAGCTTATAAAGGAATGCCGCGATAGGTGTCATATTCCTATAGGTAGATGTGATCAGCTGAGAATCAGCTGATGCAAGCTTGACTCACGTGACCTGCCAGAACTAACGCTAACGCTTAAATTCTGTCAGGACCACTCCTACCTTGCCTAAAAGCTTCAGCATCCATTTAAAAGTTTAGAACAACAGCATATAATAACTCAAATCAACTCATCAGTTTACAGGTTGGCTGTCTCCCATTGACATTTGTGCTCGTTGTGTTACGTGTCCTCAATCTGACAACCTGCATGAGCATAGACAAAAATCCTTACCAATACACTTAATCACAGTAGTCAGAGAAACTTACTAGATGAGCCATAACCAGCAAGCATATTTCAAGAACAATCGGATGGCCTAAACAACAGCTTAAACATTAGCTTCTTGGTGTTGCAAGTTTAACCAAGTACCAGCACTTGCAGTAACAACCAATAGCTTAAAGCAACAAGCAATCTAGCGATAAACATGATACTGAACACTAGATAAGCCCTAACAAGCAAGCAAAATCCCAATACCCTAATAGCTTTAAAGCAAAGACCTTCTGAAATAGCATAGACTGGGGCAGCATGCCCTTTAAGAAGAGAAGCAGTGAAGGGGTGCTCTTCTTTAATAAGCAGCTGAGACAGGGTGTCCGCTGGTCCTTTAAAAGCCTTAAAATGTCTTAAATAACGTTTTCCTAATATAAGGCCTTAAAAAGTCTTAAAATGTCTTAAATTCGGATTCGATGGGTCTTAATTATTTTTGGTCTCATTACCGCTAAAATATCTGACGGACCTAATGACTGTTTACAATCACTGGACAGACCCGCGGTAAGTTACTGTGTCGTCAGAGTGAACTGCAGTAAGTTAGCAGAATACCGAATACAAACTCGCGCTGAGGCTCTCTCTGTTTGTCTCGAGACTTCAGAACAAATGAGCGTGACGGCACACATAAACTCAGAAGAAACACACTGAGGTAAAAATTCTAAATATTTAGTTTATTCATAACATGATATAGTTAAATAACACCATGACAAGTGAGCTATTTTACTCAATATTCTCACGACGCAAAAACAAACAAACATTGAAGTCTAGTGCGCGTGCGCATTTGCAGTGCGCTCTGCCTGATCACTGCATGATCTATTAAAATACATTCAGAATGTTCACAAATTCAAGACATGGGGGCAGAACATGTGTATATTTATATTCAAGTTCACAGGGAAGAGTGCCTTTTTTTCCTCTAAAAATTACCATATACAAATGTGATATTGATTTTTTACAACAGTTCAATAAACTAGAAGTTTTATTAAGAGACTTACGTTTTAGACACCATATTGGCTGTTTTTGCACTATTTCGCCAACAAAAATAATTCCAAACAAAGCCACAGCGCTGTTTTG
>NW_015505574.1:518658-547991 GCF_001515645.1 Sinocyclocheilus grahami
GGGCAGAAAATGTGTATATTTATACTCAAGTTCACACGGAAGAGTGCCTTTCTTTCTCCAAAAATTACCAAAAACAAATGTGATATTGATTTTTTCAATAAAAACAGTTCAATAAACTAGAAGTTTTATTAAGAGACTTACGTTTTAGACACCATATTGGCTGTTTTTGCACTATTTCGCCAACAAAAATAATTCCAAACAAAGCCACAGCGCTCTTTCGCGTCTCTGAGCAACATGAAGGTGTTTCGTTCCTGAATGAATCAACCGTTTAAATGATTCGGTTCAGTCGCAATGACTCACTTAACAGTGACTTACTGCCACCTACTGGCGGTTTTAATTTCACATTTAAAGTATCTTTTCATTTTTTTAATTATTTCAAATATCAGTATTCAATGTTTTTATGGTTTAATATATTAAAACATTATTTATGCATTTGTAACTGCAGGTTAAATGCATTCATGTTCTGCATTAAACAGTGTGTAAACACATCTAAATGCCACTTCAGGTGCAGCTTATGTCTGGATTGCAAAGATGAATTTTGTTGATACTGATTTCATTTGATTGGTAACAGCCCAAATGTCTTATTCACTGTTTAAATGTAAGAATTTGACTCAAAAGATAATGCACGCTTATAGAAAAATGGCTTTATAAAGGTAAAATGCCCATACAAGGTAAAAATCTATTTAAACTTATCTGACCACCACACAGAATATGAAGAATATCAAAAACTTTAGGAGTCAGCTGTCCACAAAAGTCCTTAAGATACCAGCATGATAACACACTCAATCAGATGAATGAATGACTCAATACTCGCTCATCAAGTGACTTACCGCCACTTACTGGTAGTTCAGTTGAGAAGTATGTTGAAAAGTATGCATTTTTCCCCTCAACATTTCTTATTTGCATATTCATAAATGCATTTAAAACATTAATCTCATAACATTATATATTGCAGTTGTAATTATTGTTATTTGCAGTGTAAATTATTTAATCTGACTGGTAGCAGCCCTATAGTGTATTGAATTTATTGAAAAATTTTAATAATTTGACATGTAAGGTGATGCATACATCTAAAAAGGTTAAAAATAGGCCTTTGTAAAGGTAAATATGCAGATTTAAGTATGTAAAAGCTGATAGAACACTGATGAGAATATTGCTTCAGAATAAATTGTTTACTCCACAAAAAAATCTCAGTGATGCAGTTATTTTGCAGGGATATTTTGTATGGAATATTGTCTGCTGACATGAAAAGTTCACTGTATATCATAGAAATAAATACCATTTATTACAGCATTGATATTTTGTTTTCTTTTTAATTTATACACATTAAATATTACATATATGTAATAAAATGTGTGTTTCCATTACAGGTTTAGGTCTTAAATTTCATATAAGGTGGTATTAAAAAGGTCTTAAAAAGTCTTACATTTAACTTGTTCAAGTCTGCAGAAACCCTGTGAGAAGAGTAGCAAGCCCCTTTAATGCAATACCTGAAAAAGATGCAGAAAACCCACTAGAATTGGCATGCCCCTTTAATGCAGTACAGCATATGATCAATACCCGAAGTTTAGGCAACAGCATGTTGCCCTATCCAGATAATCGTTAGCATTAATAACACCTTTAGTAGCAAAATCTACATACTGCAAGTTAAGTATCAAGCACATTACCGATACACTGTATAGCTTCAAGCAACCGCATATCACGGACTTAAACACAGCTTGATGGAAATAATCATACATATAGGATGTGTTTAATGAAACCGCATCCTCAATACTAGATGAACCTTAAGCAGCAAGCCTGTTTCATATCAGACAGTCTTAAACAGATTTAAAACAAGCCTCAGCTGTGGTATGTTTAACTGGGTAACGTTAATGTTACCAGTGTGTCAAAATACAACCAATAAGCCTAAAGCAACAGCGTGCCTAGCAAACCAACATGTTACTGAACAACTAGCCTTAAACAACGAGCAATATTTGACAATAGCATATTTGCCAGCATTAAACAATGAGAATGAAATAAGAAACTTAGCAGAAATTGTTGCTTAATAATATATTTGTGGGGGGAAGCATCACCCCAAGCTCAGCAAGTGAGGAACCAGAGGAAAACGACTGTAGTTACGTGTATTTTTTTTATTATTATAATATTTTTTTATTTAAAGCGCTGCTTGAACTTGCTTAGAATAATTGGACTATATTTAAATCCCTTGTGTTCATTTGACCGCTCAGTCGTAACCTTCCAATCGCACCGAAGTGATTTTTTTTTGTATTATTAAATTAACATAGCTTGATCTCAGCCAGTTGATCATGTATTTAATCAACACGTCATATCACCCTAATTTATCATGCTCATATGCTCACATTACTCAGCGTGAGCGCACAGTCAAGCGGATCAGAAATTATGAATCTCTAATAAGTGGCAGTCCTGCAGGGGAAGCATACACACTGCGGAAATACTTCGAATGACGGTCATTGATATTACATTCTTATATGTATAGAAGCCATTAGGAGCGATAAACGCGTGCTTCTGACCGCACACTCACACAGCTAATGAAACATCAACCTTAGAAATAAACAACCGTAACATTGAGATTATGCCGCTGAATACAGCGAACCCCAGTTGAAACGCATACACACGAGAATGCTTGTTTCATTTAAACTTGTTCTCATGGCCTTAACTATCGGCGTGTCCTCAGAGCGATTAAGTTACATGATCTAGACTACGTGTTGTGCCAGCTGTGGGAACACAGCTTCTGCAAACGATACAAAACGGCTTTTTTTTTCCAATTAGCAGACCAGGTAATATACACAGCGATATGGATTAAAACAGCATTCACTTATCTTAGACGTGGATTTCAGATGTTCTGAAACACGCTGCAACAGTTTGATTTGCGAGCAGCGATGCTTAATTTGCTCTTGAGCAAGCTGAAAAGCTGCTGAATAATACTGAATAGAGCTTATATAGGAATGCCGCGATAGGTGTCGGATTCCTATAGGTAGATGTGATCAGCTGAGAATCAGCTGATGCAAGCTTGACTCACGTGACCTGCCAGAACTAACGCTAATGTTTAATTTATTAATGAATTAATAAATAATGTGTGTTAGCATTCCAGTTCACTATCTTTGGATAAAAGTGCATAATGTTTGTAAATGCCTTACTAATGTGTGAACCTTGTGTCTTCAAGGAAGGGGACAGGAGGGTAAAGATGCAAAACATGGTGCGATTTCCTTTGATTGGCATGGATATGGCACCTCATGTGGTGAAGAGAAGCCAGAGCAGCTGGAGCTTACCCTCCCACTGGTCCCCATGGAGGCGACCTTACGGACTTGGCCGTAACCCAGATGACTACCTTTATGACCTCTATGCTGTGTGTAACCATCATGGCAACATGCACGGAGGGCATTATACTGGTAATGCACTAAGAACTTAAGTGCTTGGATTTACGTCAAAATGTCATTGTATTACCTTCTTGACTGGTGGATTTGATATTTCAGTGTCTGTCTTTTAACTCTTAACAGCATACTGTAAGAACTCCATTGATGGGCAGTGGTATTGCTTTGATGACAGTGAGGTTCAGCCTGTAGCTGACGAGGATGTCTGTCTGCAAACCGCATACATTCTGTTCTATCAAAGGAGGACAACTATTCCCTCGTGGTCGGCAAACAGCTCTGTCGCAGGTGACTCTTGTTCCTTATTGAGTTTTGGGTTGACACAGTTTGCTGACTCATTTGTCTTGATCATTTAGAAGGCTTGTGAAGGTGCTGGCATGTGAACCAAGTGACCCTCTTTTTCCAGCCGGATGAAATTAGTATGACACTCTTTGATGAGATTTTTAGTAGAGCCTGATTCCATTTCGGAGATATAGAAAATAAAAGAATTAAAAGAGTTTGATGTACTGTCTAGACATATCTAGCATTGAGGGGCCTCCTGTCCCTTAAATTAGTCATTTAAAATCATCATAATGACATCAGTGTCATGAGCACATTACAGAAACAGTTCACCAAACAATGAAAATTTCTCACTTTCTTTTTACACTGAGCAACCAAAAAAATTGAATTATTGTAAATTACTGTTAGGGTGCTTTTATGATTTTTTTTTTTATAACAGTACTGCTGTTTTATGGGCCTAATTTTAATTGAATTCCCCTCCACCCCAAACCAGTTAAGACACCACCCTGCAGCCAGTTCTAAAGATTTCAGTGGTCATGTCAATCACAGTACTGATTACAAATGTAACAAACTAACCTAAATCTAAACCTTAGTATAACTTTTGTAGCACATGCTGTTGGGTAGCACTATGGTTTTTTGTGATCTCATCCCTGCATGATTTTCTGAACTCATAACTGAATCCATAAAGTCTAAACTTAACTTCACAGGGTATTGTGTGATGTAGTTGACCAATGAAATCAGCTGTTGGGCGTAGTTTGTAGGGGTGTAAATCGGACGGTTCATCTCAAAATGATATAACATAGATTCTCATAGCCAGCAAAACGATATTTACCAATACCTAAAAAATTGTACCATATGATTACGATACGATTCGATTTGTTTGGGGAACAAAAAGTCATGCGTTGTAAGGCAGTAACTGCCATAGGACCAACAGCTTTTACATATCAACATCTGTCTTCGTATTCAACAACCCTGATGATCAGCAGTGGTTAGTCTACAAGTCTGAAAGCTCAGCATATGAAGAGTACTGTATCAAAACAGCCCAATTAATTCTAAGGGTCAGAGAGTGGACAGAAAATGGAATGTTTTTTTGTGTGAAAAATGCTCTTCTACAACAATGCAGAACATGGCCCTGTAAATGAAGATCCTTGTTTTTGAATTTGTGTAACTCTTTTAGGCTCCACCAGCTCATCTTTATGTGAACACTGGGTTAACCGGCTTCCGGGCAGCAGGCCGCCCAGCCTGGCCTCCGGAGCCTCCTCGAGACGCACATCTCTGATCTCTTTGGCAGAGTCAGTGGAGTTTCCCGGTGATCGCAGTGAAGATGATGGTGAGGAGCTTTGTTATGCCTCTAAAATGGGTGTTCATCTTTCTGGTGTCTTTAACATGTAAATCTTTAGAAGCTGAGTAGTACCGTATTTTGCCCTCATCTTCCTTGTGTCCTCTTATTCTGTGTATTGTGCCAGTGTTTTACTCTTGCCTTTCTTTATTATGTCTTCTCTCTCTTGTAGCTTTAGCGCTTACTAACACAGGATCTCCCGCCTTGCTCAGTTAAGACAAAACTGCATGCCAATGCTCTTTTCATTCAGTCTGGAATCAGCGCATTAGTTTAAATCTCTCTGTTCTTTTTGTTAAGGAGGATTCTCAACGCGACCCTTCGTGAGGAGCATCCAGCGTCAGAGCTTGTCCTCCAGATCATCGGTTACCAGCCCTCTGGCTTTCAGTGAAAACGGGACGAAACCTTCCTGGTCTCCGTCACAGAAACTACAAATGAGATCCAACTCGCCCTCGCGATTCTCTTTGGACTCACGCTCCTCCCCTCCTCTCGAGAGAATAGGTGAAGCTTGTGACGACAAAGTGTCCACGTCTTGCTTCGGCGGCTACAGCAGACATGAGCGTCAGCCCAGCAGTAAGGCCCCACTGGCCATGATGGAGGGTAATGGCAGTGATGATGGCAGTGGGAAGCGGATCCTAGACGAGGCCTATTGCAGAGCTCCGACACAGTCTGACAGGAAGAGCTCTAAAGGTGAGCCCGTCGACAACAACAACCAGATTAATGCTGTGGACCAGAATGCTCTCGGAACGCTCGCCAAAGAGCAGAAGCATAAGAGCTCCGGGTCAGAGAAGAAAGCAGATGAGAAGAGCTCCAGCAAGAAGAGCTCCACCAAAACCAAGCGGGACCAAGAGAAGCCCTCCAAGAAGCGCCAGAGCACCTCTTCTGTCACCAAGTCTCCATCCTCCCAAGTGTCTTCCAGCCCTCAAGCAAAGGGCACCAAAGCCACCAATCTAAAAGAGAAGAGCGATTCTCCCAAGAGTACCAAGGGTACACCTTCAGGAACGCCCTCCAGAAGGAAAGAGTCTTTACAGGCAAAGGAGTCTCCAGTGTCTGTAGGCACAAAGGGGAAGCCGTCCCTTACTTCCACACCCCAATCCTCTGCCTCTCCCTCACCCACATCCAAAAAGAGCTCCTCGGTGGCTGAGAGGAACTCTGTGTCTGGCAAGAAGAAGCTGGTGGAGAGAGGCTCCAGCAAGGACTTGGCGCACACCAGCCCCCTGGCAGAGAAGTCTAGAGTCAATGCCACCCCGCGAACATCCCAACCTAAAACTGCCGAGGCGAGCCGGCCCGAAAGAAGGCCGGTGAAAAGCTCTAGCAGTAGCTCCTCAGTCACCAGCCTGCGCTCCCCATGCGTCTCCTCGAGAGACCTCCGCCGCAGCAGCAAATCCGAGGACAAGGGACTCTCGTTCTTCAAGAGCGCGCTTCGGCAGAAAGAGACTCGGCGGTCGGCTGATCTGGGTAAGACCACGATTCTCGCCAAGAAGGCTGTCGAGAGGACTGCCAAGTCCAGCAGCCAGTGCAGACTCGATGCTGACGAGGGCGAAGGCTCGGAAAACTCTTCCCAGCAGGTCTCTCCCGAGCCGCGCTCCTGCAAGGCTGCCGCCAATGAGAAAGAGTCCTCGCAGACCTCCACCCCCAACAAATGCTCTCTCTTACCAGTAGGCAAGTCCAAGTCTTCCAATTCTGAGACTAGCTTTCAGTCTCCCATCAATGGGAAGAGGCATCTTGAAAAGATCTCATCCTCTAAAAAGCTTTCTTCCCGCATGCAATCCTCTGCACGGCCAACACCGACGCCTCAATGAAATTTTAATAGCAGTTCCATTATTTTCTGTAATGCAGCTATTTTTTGATGTGCCTAAGAAGAATATAAAGTATATAGTATATACCTGTATTTTACTTTTCTCAAAGAAAATATGTAAATTATCAGAAAGCGCCTTTCTATCCTGCCATGGAACCAAATCGTTTCCTCTGGCAAGGTATGGTATATGAATCTACTACTGTTCACAACTCTGAATAGGAATGTTTTAACTTAGCACTTTGTATATATTTTTCTCCCTCAAATAATGCTTAGATGTAATGGATACTATGTACAATACTTTTTAACTTGGTACCGTTCCTTTCTATTTGGACAAGTCACTTATGATTAAATTAGATACTTGCGATATTCCTTGGAGTACTGTACCAATTCACTCCACATCTACACTTGGTGCTATTTACAGTCCAGTGTTCCCCTGGTACTGATACAGCATGTGATTGAGAAGAGTTACATCACGAAACCTGGCCGAATTTGCGACTGAAGACTTAATGGGGTTCGGCAGAGTCTGAACAATCTCTTTGGTACCTCTCAAAGCCTGCTCTCCTACCCCAACTTTTTTCTTTTGTACTCGAGAACAGTTACAAGTGTTCCAGTAGCATTACTGCCCTTAGAAATATGTGCAACAATGACAACTACAGGCCGATAGCTGAATTGTTGCTGTATGATTGTGATCTTTCGAATGGTAAATTAGTGGAGGACAATCTTTAAACTAACAATATTTAGTTTATTCCAGCAAAATGCTGTGTGATCTACTTATCTGGATATTGATGGAGGCAGTGTAAGCCCTGCATGAATTAGTTTTGTATATCTTTGTTTTTACAATGAAAGTTTAAAAGCCACATAATCATACTCGAACCATTTCATGCCCGCCAAGTCCAATGCCAACTTATATGAGTGGTTTTCATTTGGCTTGCTCCGAGCTGGGGTTAAACCCTTGCGCAGCGGTTTTTATCTCCCATATTTATCTCTGGACAACCAGTGCAATAGTTTTCAACACTTTGTAGGAGAACAGATATATGACCTTCTGTATCTGAGAAACATGTTGAACTTAATGTTACTGTTTTAGAAAAAAATTATTTTAATTATCAATACTGTGTGCATATGCAATAGTGATAAAACCATTTAATCAGTGTAAATCGACATTTATTTTCAGGATTGTAATGGCTGACCACAATAATTGGTTTAATTTTTTTTTTGTGCCAAGACTTTGTGATTTAATATCCAATTGAAATGGCTCTGCAGAAAGGCCTTTATGTTGCATACTTGTCAACACTATAGACTTCACCTAAATATATTTTCTTCTCGATTTTGCTCAGACAAGTTCATCTGGACTAATTCAAAATGTTATGTATGACAGGAGAAATGTAAGGTTAAGCAAGTCATTATTACATTTGCATAATAGTGTCATTATGTCGGCCGCTGTTCAGCTTGCTGCCCTGTAATTAAAACATTAATCCAAGTGCTGCTGACACCACTGTTGAACCGTTCTCATTTTCATGCTGAAACCCATCTCTTTCAGCACACTTTATCTTAAAATAGATAATTCAGCAATGAACCTAATGTGTAGCACGCTTCTTATTTTTTGCGACAGGCCCATATTGTGTGCGCACTGAAAAGTATTTGTAAAAAGCATTATTGCATGATTACATTAACGCATGCACTTAACTATGCAAGTAACTGTTGCTAATAAGATGAGTCTGGTTATTAATGTCAGAATTTTTCCATTTTATTGCTTTTTTGCACACTTGTCCAACTTTTAGTTTTTTAAATATTGGGATATGAGAACATAAATTATTAGCTTTAATCATATGTATTCCAGAATTAGCAATTGGCATTGTATTTTCCTATATTTTTTATTATTAAAACTATTATTTTAATTTATAAGCTGTTCTTTAGCATAAGACCTCCCTGTTTCCATGTGATAAATTTAGTTTTTATATTTTTATAGTCGCAGCCTGTTTTGGTTTTTCACATTTCGCTGGCGTGATGTGGTCTGCTCATGCTTTCACATGTAGTATGTAGGAAATGTTGTATATTATATCAGCTATGTAACTTTATCGTCAGCATTCAATCAGTGCACACAATTCCCGCATCGCTTGCAATGCTGATACACTAAACACTACATTCACTTTGTTTTTCATGTCATTCCATGTTTTAAGTTGTGAAGTTCTCGGACCATAAATTCAGAGAAGTGCTATTACCCTCTCTATAGTCTTACTGCATATGGGATGTTTTCAATGGCTCAAGTGCTAATATGACATGGTCTTATCAAGTGTTTGGATAGGACAGATGATTTTATCATTATAACAAAGCTGTATCAGTCTTATGGTATAATATGCGTGCTCTTGGTTCACACACTGGACTTGAATGATTTCTCTCAGCCCAGAGCAGTTTTCATGTATTGTTCATGAGCTGGTACCCTCTCTGGTGGGCTAATAACTGGGCTGTCATTTTATTATATGAACAACAGTCTAGGTCAACCAAAAGAGGAAAAATTTGGTTAGAAAAAGAGAAAACCATGTAAACGTTTGGTTGCATGAGACTGCGTCAAATGCTTTTTGTTAATTTATTTGTATGTTTTATGTGTATGCACTTTTTTATTTTGAATGATTGTTTTTTTTATTATTATTATTTTAAAGAATGCATTTCTTTGAAGAATCATTTGTATTCATAACATTGTTTCCCCTGTGTAAGTTGGCGGTTGAATTATGATTAAAAAATAGACCTGCATTAGAGGTCCAACCTCAAATTTGTCCTCGAAAAAATTACTTTGATTAATGTTATTTGCTTAGCTTGGGTTTGAACTTTACTTTGCAGCAAGCAGTGCAATATCCAATGTTGACCACAAGATGGGGCATTCCACCATGCTTTTAAAAATATGTAGCGATGCAGAATATTTTCTGTTAGGGAAAAACAGGCAATTCTAGACCCCTTTTGGAGGACTTCTGGCCCTTGGCAATGAACTAAATGTCTTTTATAAATGAAGGTGCTCATAATGAAAGTGAGTACCAATGGAATCATTGTAGTTTGAGTGAGAGATTCATGTAAACAGTCATGTCTTCGAAGGGTAATCCACTCAAAAATGAAAATTCTGTCATAAGTTTCTCGCCCCCATGTCATTCCAAACCTGTATGAAATCTTTCATTTATCTGTAGAGCACAAAAGAAGATATTTTGAAGAATGTTGGTAACCAAACAGATTTGGTTCCCGTTGACTTGCATTGTATTTTTGTCATTAGGAACCAAAACTGTTCAGGTCATACAGGTTTGTAAGTTAATGACGGAATTTACATTTTTGGGTGAACTATCCCTTTAAGTGAATGTAAACAATGTCTTTAATTTTTCACATGGCAGGTGCATGTTCACATTTGTAATATTTCTGTCTGAGAAAAGCTAATGTTGTTCTGTGATTGCTTGAATAGCGGGGGGAGGGGGGGAGGCCTCTATCATTTCATTTGAGGCCTCGATATAGGCTACACTTAAACCCCAGCAAAAAATTTTTTGAGGGCTTAACCCTCCCTCGGCATCCCAAGCCTCCAGGGACAGCTACGATATTTATTGTTTGCTTTTAGCTTCACGTATCTCAGCAGAGGTGAATGCTGTCTCTAAGCAAACTTCGTCGGCAAGGTGTTCAGAAGCACCGGCAGACCTAATACACTACCATGTGTAGCATTTCAAATACCTTTCTCTCTTTTCTCGTCTCTTTTTTTGTTTGCTTTTTTAAAAATACAGCATCATCAGCATCTTGCTCCTTTTTTCCCCTCTTCATTACAGATTCTGACAGCCATTTGTGTTAGTGAACAGCCCAGTTCTTCAGAGTGCTGTTATCATTAGCAGCTATTTTTGAGGACTAGCAAGTGCCCTGGGTGTTGAGTGCAAATGCATTGCTGAATATTTAACATCTGCGATATTCATTTACACAGTCTAGAAAGAGGCTCACCTAAAGTGCTCTTTGCACCGTTTAATCCATAGATGATTTCAGATTGGAGGAACCTCATTATTAATATTTCTTTCTTTGTGGCATTTTATGTTTTGCCATTAAGTTAATAGCTTTTCTGTTAATTGTTAGTTTGAGATTTGAAATCTCCTACCTAGCTTTAAAAATCTGTGACTATTGGCTGCATCTATAAACCTAGCGAGCTGTTTAGCAGCACAGCATTTTTAGACAATATTGGTACAATCAAACATCCAATACTCTAGACATGCAGTAGACTGGGCCCACAGATGATTTCTTTTTCTTTTCTTTTTTTTAATAATAAGTGTTATTTCTGGTGTTATTAGAAAATTCATCATAATTTAAACAAAACCGCCATAACCCAGTCAAAAAAAATGTTTGAAACAGGAACTTCTTAGCTGTACTAAAATATCTATGATCTGTAATTATGCTTTTATATGAACAAGATGTGACTTGAGCCACAGTGCAAAACGGGTCTACTGGCACAGTGTCTAGGAAACTTTTCATAAAATATTTTTTTTTACAAAATTGTATTTTATATATGTCGTATACATTTATAAAGATGTATATTATTTGATATATCTTTGCTAATGGGCGCTTAATCATATTTTTAAAGGGGTCATATGATGCGATTTCATTTTTTCCTTTCTCTTTGAAGTGTTACAAGCTCTTGGTGCATAAAGAAGATCTGTAAAGTTGCAAAGACTAAAGTCTCAAATCCAAACAGATATTCTTTATAAAAGTTCAGAGTCAGCCACGCCTACCTAAAACGGCTCGTTCTAACACGCCCCCACATATTTACCTCACTATGTGGGAAGATTTGCATAACGCCACCCAAATGTTCACGCAAAGAAAGAAGGCGTGACTTTTATTCTCGCTGTAGTATTGTTGCCGCTGCCGCCATGTCCTGAAGACGCTGTGTGTTTCGTTGTGAAAGCGAAACTACTTTGTTTGATCTTCCAAAAGAGGACGATATCTGCTTCGTCATGCCAAGAGCTGGTCGCTGAGGGAATACTTCAACTTAGTGCTGTGGATCGTAGACAGGGTTTTATGTTTACGCGGCACGATGCAATGCAACGCAACGCGTAAAAAGACAGTATAAGTCATTATAATCAGTAATTATTTCCCCACTGGATGCAACAAATGCCTCATTTATAATGGGTTTTAATGTTTTTGTCTCGTCGCTCCGGCTGGGACACGCCATCACAGTATGGTGAGGGGCGTAACATTTCGGTCACACGCTTGAGGTATTCGGCCAATCACAACGCACTGGATAGCTGGCCAATCACAGCACACCTCGCTTTTTCAGACCGATGAGCTTTGTAAAAATCAAATGTACAGTATGTGGAAAATAATGTTTTTTTTTTACTTTAAACCGCATAAACACATTTCATTACACCAAATACACAAAATAATGTTCTTTTTAGCAGCATCATATGACCCCTTTAAAGCAACTGTATATAGTTTTGCCTAATTTTGTGTTTTTAGAGCCCCCTACAGGTAAGTGAAATTCACTGTCATAAATATATCACTGTCATGATTACAGTGGACCGCTGCACATGTGTTTGTTGCTGCCATAAAGCAGTTCGCCTTTTGGCGGGATTTCGTACGCCCTCACCAAACTTACATACTCCCAGAACCAATAGGGTCTGGCTGCAGCCTTGCACTTGCACTCTCAGACTTGCACTCTCTGACACTTGCACTTCCGCTAGCGACATCACTTGCAGTCTTTATTTTTTTATTTTGTTCTATTTTTTATGACTTTTTGTTTGAATCGCTCAACATTTTACAACAGTAGCCAGGTGGTGAAGACAAGAAAAAAGAAACTAAATTACAATCGCCACTTGCACTCTCCGATACCTGCGACGTCACTTGCAATCGACACAAATCGTGCGTGTTGCCAATGGAGACAAGAAGCTGTGGTGATTAAACGATTAAAACTAATTTAGTACTATAACATACAGGGTCCTGCAAGAAAAAGACAAGACCCGCAAATCCGTGGCCACAGAACAGCAGATTATGAACGCAATGCACAAAGTCTCTCGTTAAGCGTTTTCCTCCTGTAGAAAAACATAAACACTTAACATGGCTTAATGTATTAAGATACTATTAAAATATCTAATTAAATATACAGTTTATTAATATAATGAATATGTATATAGTATTTTCCTCCCATACCGCAAAACGTGGCATGATGGCATAATGGACTAAAAAGGCCAAACTCAGTATGCTCCTCTACATTATTAATATACATAACTAATATGTACAGGCAAGCAGGTGAGCCCAGAATAAACGCAACACGCACAGTTTCGTGTTAAGTGTTTTTCCATATAGAATAAACTGTCTACAGCTCTTTTATATCATTGTCTTTGTCCATTAAGCTACATTACGTGTTTTATTTATAATGATTTTCTATAGGAGGAAAATGTTTAACGTGCAATTTAACGCATTGCGTTCTGGGCTCGTCTGCTTGCCTGCAGTTGATCCTTTTAAAATATCTTAATGTATTTCATAATGCACGTTCATATTTGCAGTTCTGTATATACTTTGAGTCAACAACAAGACATATAGGTTACTGAATTGTCTTTATCATCCGTTATTATGCCACATTAAGCGTTTTGCTGTATGGCAGGACAAGTGAAAGTTTGCACATTGTGTTCATGGCCATCTGCTTGCCTTGTACATTAAATAATAACTATATATCGAATTTGATCTTTTAATTGCACTTAATGTATCTTAATACATTAAGCCATATTAAGTGTTTATGTTTTTCTACAGGAGGAAAACACTTAACGAAAGACGTTGTGCATTGCGTTCATAATCTGCTGTTCTGTGGCCACGGATTTGCGGGTCTTGTCTTTTTCTTGCAGGACCCTGTATGTTATAGTACTAAATTAGTTTTAATCGTTTAATCACCACAGCTTCTTGTCTCCATTGGCAACACGCACGATTTGTGTCGATTGCAAGTGACGTCGCAGGTATCGGAGAGTGCAAGTGGCGATTGCAGGTGATATTGTAATTTAGTTTATTTTTTCTTGTCTTTACCACCTGGCTACTGTTGTAAAATGTTGAGAGATTCAAACAAAAAGTAATCAATAAATAGAACAAAATAAAAAATAATAAAGACTGCAAGTGATGTCAATTGCGCAAGCGCAAGTGTCTGAGAGTGCAAGTCTGAGAGTGCAAGTCTGAGAATGCAAGTGCAAGTCTGCAGCCAGACCCTTCTCCCCAGAACAGACGTTTGGGGTGGAGTGTGGGAAAGAAACTGATGCCATTTGCCTCGTTAGAAATTGGTGTAACATCAGAACTGATACCTCAAGGTGAAAAGAAAAGAAAGAAAGAAAAAAACTTAACAGTTGCTTTACAAAATTACCCATACTAAAATTAACCATGGTTTTACTACAAATAAAACCAAAAAACCATGGTAACCACAAATTAGCCATGGTTCTGCTACACTAACCATACTATTTATAGTAAAACTGTGGTTATACAAATGGTAATCAATACGCCAAAAACCATGGTTAGGCCTACTACACTTTGACTGCAGTAAAACCATGGATAGTTTTCACAAGGGTATTTAATCAGAATACAGCTACTTTTTTTTCTACCATCAGTTGAACAAGTTACTTTTTGCCCAGATGGTGTAGTTACAACATCTACCAGCAGGAGCTAATGTGGCACTTCCAACAAAGCTTTTCCAGCTAAGCCTTCACCACTCATACCAGGTAGGCATCTCACAACATTTGAGTCCACTGCATCACTACGAATCCCACCCAGCTGTTTATGTTCACAGTCTAATACTGTCTCCTCACTCACTGCCCCGGGCATCTACCCCTCCCCTGCTCGATCTGCAGTCTGATCAGCGCTCCAAAGTCTTTACAGGCCAGATGACGACTGTGTTCATTGCCATTCAGCCCGATTGTGTTGGCTAATTATGACAGTTAGTAGTGGGGATTGTGAGAGTCATTCACAGGCCATTAGATCTCAGCCCGCGAGGTGATATCATCTGTCACTTTCTCTACTCCCCTGCAGCGCTGCAATGTCTGTGGCATCAGTCCGCATCCCACAAGCCCTGAAACAGGAAGCTTTAAATCTGCCTTGTAAGCCTTGTGCATTAGTTCCTTTCCTTCCTTTGTGAGGTGAGTACGCGCTTACCTGACTGTTGGTTTAATTGCACATTTAACATGATCAGGATATCTGTAGCCAGATGTGAGATGTAGGGAACAAACCTTTCAAAAAGCTCCTAAATGTTCCCAACTGTTTCACATCTAACCTCAGTGGAGGCAGTGAAAATAAACAAGACCGTCAAATTATGCTTATTTACCTTTTAGATGCAAATTTTCCATTTTACGGCGCACCTCTAGTCAAGGGCAGAGGGACGATGAAATGCTGAAAAATGTGTTGAATACCGATCATCAGAGGCCCCTTTGTGCACACGCTGACCTCTAACTGCAACTGCACTAAGAAAGATAATGCATTGGTCTCATTAGAGGAACAGGATAACTGAGAATTGTTTCAATATGACCAACAATAATAGCAGTTACATTTTCTGGAGAGCCATGGATAAAGGGTCCGTTCATGAAAAGACGTGAAAATTCTGTCATCATTTACTCAGTCATGTCATTCCAGACCTGTATGAGTTTCTTTTTACTGTTCTTTTTCTGTTATGAAAAACAGCAGTGTGCTGTTGAGCTCCAAAAATGTCTGTAATTGTATTATAAAAGTGGACTGAACAATTCATAGTATTTTTCAAGCCATTCTTCCTAGTACAGTCCTTTTAAGGCTACTAGGCTAGAGTCCTGCTCAGCATTAAACACTAGAATGAGACTGTCTAGCAGGGTTGCCAAGTCCCCCTCCCCCCCCAAGCCGGAAAACGATTTTGACAGAGCAGACCCCTTACAGAGGGGTAAACTGCGGGTGAAAAAAAAACGCGACTGGGCTAGTTTTGTTTTTGTCAGACCTGGCAACCCTGCAGTGCACATGGACACTTACTTTACTTACTTTACTTTTAGTCATTTAGCAGATGCCTTTATCCAAAGCGACTTACAAATAAGAAAAAGTAATTAAAACTAAAAGCTAAAACTCTATAAATACTATATATATATATATATATATATACACATTTAAGAAAATAAAAATGACAAATGCATACAACAACAATTCAAAACTAAAACATTTAAATGAAAAAGATAAAAATAAATAAAGCTAAAAACAATTCAAAAGATTGGAAATTGGTTCAAGAAATTTATTATAAAAAAAACATAAAACATCATAAATGTTTCCAACCCTTGCAGTCACAACATGAAAATACTACTAAAATTATTATTTTGTTAATAGTTTATATAAAAAAAAATCTTTATATTAACTGATTTTCTTAATGCAGAACATGCAATGAAAACAGTCTATGGTCTCTCAGTGGTTTACATTATGCTCCGTTTAGCATTATGTAATTCATTTACAACAAAATAACAGAAAACATAGTATCTTAATCTCCAAAATCTTTATTTTTTATTTGCATTGCATGAAATGAAAATGAAAGTGGACAAGCTCAGGAAGCTTTCATGAATTTGAATGTGTGCAAAGAATTGTGTGTGATTGAAGGACTTGAAGGATACACCTTCAAAACAGGCTGAATGAAGGACATGAAATGAAGACTGCCTACTAAAGATCCTTCAAATGAGATGTCCTTCTATGGCGCTTGATGACGTGGCAGCTGAGACTGCAGCCTTACAAAGACGCAGCCTTCTGATTGAGAAGCACCCAGTGTCTTAAGAAGCACTAGCTATCACTAGATAGCAAATATGTTTGAAGCAGGTTAGATTCAAGATCTGTTGATTTGATTCACCTGAACAGTGCCAAATTTCATCTACTGAAACTAAATGGGATGCACTAGGAATGTCGCAAAAGACCATTTTTGACAATAATTGTGATATTAAAAAAATGGAATATTGATATGTTAATACTACACATACAATGATATCATCAATAATCCAGAGCCCATAACTCCACTTAGTAAGTGATGGTATTGCAGCTCAACCCTGGATGTCACCCACCATAAAACAGAAAAAATTAAGATGGTGCCACAATGGCTGCTTCTGAAATCACATGCTTTCTGAGTAGGTGGTACTTTTGATTAGTTACTTTGCAACTTTAAAAAAATATGTATATATACAGTATATATAATGTTCTATTTAGTATGAATGTCTGTTTAATGAACAAAATCCATACCACATCTGTCATGTTGTCACTGTCATGTTACCTACCAGCGTCAGTTATGTTACGCTCAGTTACGTTCACAAATCCTCTCCCATGGCCTCATGGGATAGTAGGATGTGCACTTCAAAATCTCAACAGAAGCAGCAGGTCATCAAGGTACATTCTGTACATTTGGCCTACTGTTTTATGAATACAATGAACTGGGTTATATTACTCTATTCACATATTGTTTTTCACCTGCTATATAGAAGAGAAGAATGCATATTTGGATACAGTCAGTGTATTGCTACTACTGGCGCACAAAGCCAAAAGTGAGTTTCCTCTACCCACAAAAAAGAAAAAGAAAAAAAAAGGTAGTTTTGCCAGTGTGGGATTTTTTTTGGATCCTTTGGAAAAAGACCAGAGTTTTTTTTTAAATACATTTTTGTATTACACTTTACACTTTGTATTACACCACACTACAAATTTTGAGTGTTAGAGATTAGAGATTAATTTGCCTGATAGCCATATTTTTCTCCAACATTTCTATTGTTATTATTATTTCTTTCAGTCATGATAAGGATGTAATGAAAATATGATATATGTGATAGCCTTATGATGCACAAAGTTTTAAAATATGCACAATATACGAGTCCCCATTAACTTCCATTATACGGAAAAGGGCAGCGTGAACATTCTGCTTAACTTCTGTTTTGTGTTCTACAGAGGGCAGAATTTCAACAGAAATTCATACAAGTTTGGAACGACATAAATGTGAGAATTGTTATTGTTGGGGTGGACTATCCCTTTGACCATGTTGTTGTGAGTTGAGAACTACAGCTCTTTTTAGTATGCTTGCACACTGCTGCTGTTCCCTTTGGTTTCTCAATCGTACAACAAGTCAGACATCGCCTGGATCTCTTCCCGTGGTGGCTCAATAAAGAGAGGTAGACAGCAGCTGCATGGAGGAACCTGTGGTTTAGCTCCACTCCAGTACGACAAGAGGTATTAAGTGGCGCAGATGGCGTCATTTATGTACATTCACCTGGTCCGTCGTACTGTGCTCTTCTTGTTTGCACTCAATAATTTCTCTCTCCCACAGTAAAGCAGGTTACTTTAGTAATTCACCAGTGGTTTTCATTCCCTTTGTCCCCTTTCTCTGACTCGGCCCTGGAGAGTGAACAGAACTTTGTAAGAAAATCAATAGTAATTGATTCCTCCAAGGCTAGACATAGAGGGCCACTATTCAAAGCCAAGCATAGGAGCATCAGAATGAGAGGAAGAGGACCTGCACGCAACAAACCCTGCTAAAGGTCACCAGTGTGATGCTGTTTACAGCCGCAGATTATCAAAAAGATCCCGAGCAACTGTGTATTTACAGCTTTGTGGAGATGAGCCCCAATTACTGGGAGGCTGGCTGTTTTCTAAAGGTTATTTGAAGGCGTGCTTTTGAGATCTTGGATTAGACTGTATTGTGTGCCTGTGAAAAGTTTGCCATGCGTTTCTTTTTGCAACACATTTGCGTTTCTCTTTTTGCTTTATTTTATATTTTTCACCTCTGTCAACAAAGAAATACACAGAAACTAATTGGCCAAACTTTGTCTGAAATATATAGTAAGTTCTTCAGTTAACTTCTTGATCATATAGTAGAACCAAATCACAGCATTTTTGCTCTTGTGATACTGCTTAAATTAATAGTTCGCCCCAAAATGAAAATACAGCATTTACTCATCCTCATGTCACTCTTAAGCAGTGGTCTCAAACTCAATTCCTGGAGGGCCACAGCTCTGCAGAGTTTAGCTCCAACCCTAATCAAACACACCTGCTTGGAAGTTTCTAGTAATCCTGAAGACCTTGATTAGCTGGATCAGGTGTGTTTGATTAGGGTTGGAGTTAACTGTGCAGAGCTGTGGCCCTCCAGGAACTGAGTTTGAGACCAACGCTCTAAAGCAGGGGTGCCCAACCCTGTTCCTTGAGATCTACCTTCCTGCAGGGCTCAGTTCCAACCATGATCAAAGAGTTTAGCTCCAACCCTAATCAAACACACCTGCTTGGAAGTTTCTAGTAATCCTGAAGACCTTGATTAGCTGGATCAGGTGTGTTTGATTAGGGTTGGAGTTAACTGTGCAGAGCTGTGGCCCTCCAGGAACTGAGTTTGAGACCAACGCTCTAAAGCAGGGGTGCCCAACCCTGTTCCTTGAGATCTACCTTCCTGCAGGGCTCAGTTCCAACCATGATCAAACACACCTGTCTGTAATTATCAAGTGCTCCTTCAGATCCTAATTAGTTGGATCAGTTGTGTTTGATCAGGGTTGGAGCTGAACTCTGCAGGAAGGTAGATCTCCAGGAACAGGGTTGGGCACCCCTGCTCTAAAGGTTGAGTAAATGATGACAAAACTGTAATTTTGCATGAGCTATCCCTTTAAATCAGTGGTAATCAACCAGAGGGCTGGGCCCCACTAGGGGGCCTCAGGGCCGCAAGATAGCTTAACATTAGAACTGCTACGGGATAAATTTTACCCGTTGCTGTTTTTCAAATGTACATAACAGATTTTCAATGAAGCATTCAAGTCTCCCAGTCATTGACTTTTACTAAAATTGTGTGATTTACAATCCCATGTTGTTAAAAATTGTTTAGATAAAACCAGATCAAAAAATGGGGCATTTATACCTATAAGTGCCAGCGGGTCAAATTTACCCACTATATAATGCCACTGTATTTTTGCGCTGTCATTTTCTTGCCACTTATGTTTTAACATTGTACATGGCAAGGCAATTAGCGGTTATCAGCTTCATAAATAAAGACAAAATGAGTAAAAGAAGGCGATTTATGGATGCTGAAGAGGAATAAGAGGAAGGCCCATAACCAGCTATGAGGCCACCGAGGTCCGGTGTTCTGTCGATTTGTGCTACCCTGTCAGATTTTGCTATCTCCTATTAAACAGTGGGTAGTAGCCTACAATTCGACAACGAAAAATTCTACCTGTAAAATTATGGTTTATTAACGTCTTACCCTAAACCTACCCTTTCAGTAATGCAAATACATTAATTATGTGTTATATTTGCGGTTGTGGCTAGAAGGGATACAGCTACAGGAAACCAACAATAAATATTTTTTCTACCTATTAGATTGTGTTTTATTAAAGTCTACACCTACCCCAACCCTAAACCTAACCTTACAGTAATTCAGATACATTAAATATTGTTATTCAGCGTTAGAAAAAGGACGCAATATTGATGTGTGCATGCGCAGTAAACCCTGGTAGTACAATCTGATGGGTAGGATAAAATGTCAGGACACCGGACCTCGGTAAACTTTTCATGTTCAAAAATAAAATTTGTTCTTTGAATGACTAATTTGCTGTTAAACTCCTCATATGAATGCCTGCATGACATGTATAATTCAGTTTAGACAGTTTGCAAGCATGTTTAACGTCCCTGTTATGAAAATGATCGCTGCGAGACGCTGGCGGAGTGAACGAGGCTTGAGAGAGTTGTGAGAGCAGTCTTTTCCTCGTACTTTTGTTGGAAGTTGCAGTTTAGAGTCAGCGATATCTTTATCTTATCATATTTGCAAAAGATTGGCAATAATTTAGGTTTATTTTTATTTATTTTTTGTTTTTTGTTTGTTTTAGTATCAATATCTGGCAACACTGCACCGGCACTTAAACTGAGCAATCAAAAAAGCCCATGGACAGGTTTTTGCTGACAGGATACGACATTCGGTAAAGGAAACGCAAAAATTATCATGATATTATCTGTCATAAACGTTATCAACGCTGTCAAAAACAGTAGCATTTAACACCAGTACACACAGATCTGTAGAACAAGTAGATTACAGAATGAAATGAAATACGCAAAAACTAGCCATGAAGAAATCTATGCCACATCATTCAGTATAGTTGTCACGAATCCGGTCCGTGGCCTTCCGGCCGATTACCAGTAGAGGTCAGTCTACCACTACATTGACTCTCACACTACACAGACTGTTACATGTCACTCCGGACTATAGTTCCCATCATCCATTGCACTTACACAGCTGAATTCACTGATCACACAGCCTTCACTAATTACACGCTCACCTGAGAGCCATTACTCACTCTATTTAACACCCACTCTGTTCCTGTTCAGATGGCCGAGTATTGTCTAGCGTTTTTCATTCCCCTATTGTTAGCTGCCTTACCGAGCCTAGTGTCTTGTTTTTCCTTGTTTTCATCATCTTGCCTTGTCTGTTTCCCCGTGTTCTGATCATTGCCTGTGTACCTGGATTATCCCTTGAGTCTCGCCCAATTGGATACTGTTCGCCCCTGCCTGGACCTTTGCCTTGTACCTGGATTATCCCTCTTGCCTTGCCATCAATATAACTGTTTGCCATTGTCTGACCTATGCCTGTTTTTGAGCACATCTCTTGCGAATAAAGACTTGCAGATGGATCCGCACACTTCCTGTGTTCCGTCCGTTACAATAGTTACATTTTCACAAATCATGCTATAAACTTTCATAAGAGCACTAGACAAAGTTATTGTAGTTATGTATTGTTGCAATAAACAACTGATAAAATTATCCACCCTTAAATATAGTAAAGTATTAACAAATTTTTATGTAATAAATAGGGTATGATTGAAAAATAATCATCCCTCCAAAACAGAGAAAACATCTTTCTCAAACATCTACATGTCTCTCTCCTTTAAAGTGTTTATAGTGTATATAATGAGTTGTATTTGTAGGGGTTATTATAACACAATTCTTTAACACCATCCCCCCACGCGACCTCCCTATTTTTCAAAGCCTGGGTACAGCCATGATAAGAAGTACTAAATACCTTGAGCGATGGAGTCTAATGGTGGAGAGATAAGTAAAGCGTCTTGGGTCGGCTCAGCATCTGACAGTGATCAAGATATCATATTTATGTTTTAGCCTAATGTTACTCATAATTGTTCAAAATTTGGATTAAATATTTAATTTTTGTTTTGCCATTTCAATCTTTTATTGTTTGCTTCTGTGATGCTATTTAGTCTGCCCGTTTACTGAAGAAAAAAACAATCCTATCTATGATGTAATGAATAAAACCATTTTTTGATTAACTTTACCCGAAGTTTATTGGTGTTAAATATACAACTACAAATATAAACATAATCATTTCATGACTAGACACTTCTTTGGGAAGACAGTGGCATAATACAGAGAAACAATATGTTCTTTATCCATATAAAAACAGTTGTCATGTGCATGGGTAAAATTTACCCACTGGTGGTTTTTAGGTATACAGCGACCCCAGCGATTCTAGTGTTAAAACAATTAAAAATAATATTAAGTAATACAATAGCATTAATATAAGAAAAGAAAAAAAAAACAACAACACAAAATCAAGACGTAAGCTAAAATCATATTTCTTTTTGTAGTCAGTTTAGCAACTGTTTTTAGCGATTTAAAATATTACAAGCAATTATAGTGGCTTAGTGACCCTCACAGCAAGAAGGTCTCTGGTTCGAGTCCCGGCTGAGCCAGGATGCCTTTCTGTGTGGAGTTTGCATGTTCTCCCCGTGTCTGCGTGGGTTTCCTCCGGGTGCTCCGGTTTCCCCCACAATCCAAAGACATGCAGCATAGGTGAATTGGACAAAAGTAAATTGGCCGTAGTGTGTGTGTGAATGAGTGAGTGTGTCCCCGCACTGGGGTTGCACGAGTTCGTGTACTCTCAGTGCTGGGTTGCGGCAGGAAGGGCATCCGGTGTAAAACATGTGCTGAATCGGTTGTGCAGATCACTCTGCTGTGGTGACCCCTGATAAAAAGGGAGCAACATGAAGGGAGAGAATAATAATAATGATGATGATAATAATAATAATAAAATATTGGTAATAAGTTTAAATGCTTAAGTGGAATTTAAGGTTACACTTTACTTTAAGGGGTGTGCATAAGACTGACATGGCACCTTCATAATCATGACATGACACATGTCATGAATATGAAGGAGGTTTTATGCATGTTTATGACAACTGTCATTAAGTGTCATTCACTCGGTTATGTAATTTTTAATGCAAAGATGACATTGTTTGAGATGTCTTTGTTATGGGCTATGGTTAGAGGTAAGGGTAGGGGTAGGGTTAGGTCAAATAATATCATATTTACATTAAAAATGACATAACTAAGCGAATGACACTTAATGACAGTTGTCATAAACATGCATAAAACCTCCTTCATATTCATGACATGTGTCATGTCATGATTATGAAGGTGCCATGTCAGTCTTATGCACACCCCTTCAAGTAAAGTGTTACCGAATTTAATTATTTAATTTATAAATATTTTATTGAATAATTTACAATATTTTATGTTTTGGCAAATTGGTGGCTAATTTGTATGAATTTGTACATTTCCCCTAAAAATCGTACATTTTGCTTATGATTCACATCATACAAATTCATATGAAAGCACCACCTCATAAAATAGTTACGTTTTACTTGCAAGATCAGAGTGGAAGTATCTTTAGGGGCTTTTCATATCACAATGAAGGCCCTTGAGATCAAAAGTTTGAAAAGCACTGCTATTAACATTAACATTATTTTTCTGTTTTAGCAATGTCATTTTAGAGGTAGTCTCAGCCTCAGACGTCACGCCCATGGACCGTTGGCTAAACGTCTGATGCATATGGCACGCAAAAGTGGAAACAGTTTAAATGCTTAAGTGGAATTTAAGGTTACACTTTACTTTAAGGGGTGTGCATAAGACTGACATGACACCTTCATAATCATAACATGACACATACATAATCATGACATGACATGTCATGAATATGAAGGTTTTTTAGTGCATGTTTATGACAACTGTCATTAAGTGTCATTCACTCGGTTATGTAATTTTTAATGCAAAGATGACATTGTTTGAGATGTCTTTGTTATGGGCTATGGTTAGAGGTAAGGGTAGGGGTAGGGTTAGGTCAAATAATATCATATTTACATTAAAAATGACATAACTAAGCGAATGACACTTAATGACAGTTGTCATAAACATGCATAAAACCTCCTTCATATTCATGACATTGGCCGGCTAATTTGTATGAATTTGTACATTTCCCCTAAAAATCGTACATTTTGCTTATGATTCACATCATACAAATTCATATGAAAGCACCACCTCATAAAATAGTTACGTTTTTCTTGCAAGATCAGAGTGGAAGTATCTTTAGGGGCTTTTCATATCACAATGAAGGCCCTTGAGATCAAAAGTTTGAAAAGCACTGCTATTAACATTAACATTATTTTTCTGTTTTAGCAATGTCATTTTAGAGGTAGTCTCAGCCTCAGACGTCACGCCCATGGACCGTTGGCTAAACGTCTGATGCATATGGCACGCAAAAGTGGAAACACTTCAGGAGTTTCGAAGTCATCACCGGATTGGTTGAATACACAGGATTTCTGGGAGACATGTGTGTCGCGTTTTTTAACGTTCCACCTGGAAAAAAAGATGCCTTGACGCCAAACCCCCTCACGAAAGAAGAAAGCCGTCGTGTTTACAACTGAGACGAGCGCTTTTCAGGATCAACTAAACGCTGGATTTTCAAAAGTATGTGAAAAATGTAAAGTTCGTGGCATAGAATCTTTCAAATACGTCAGAGAGTTTTACACACCGATCTGTTATTGTGGCGACATTTCCATGCCCTGAAACGTGACGATGAACGAAACAAACTGTGACTGGTTGTTTGACATGTCGGTCAAACGGCCTCACGGCCAATGAAAGCTGCCATGGATTCCAGACCTTCAGCCGTCAGTCTTATTTTAGAGGTGGATCAAGTTGTTACATTTTGATGAACAATTACAAAGTCCCACGTTTTTCTTTTGATCAACATGTTTTGATCACTTGTACACAA
This sequence comes from Sinocyclocheilus grahami, assembly GCF_001515645.1. Classification (NCBI taxonomy): domain Eukaryota; kingdom Metazoa; phylum Chordata; class Actinopteri; order Cypriniformes; family Cyprinidae; genus Sinocyclocheilus; species Sinocyclocheilus grahami. Next base: position 543,489 of record NW_015505574.1, read on the forward strand.
TAAGACCAGGAATGTGTATTAAGGAAGTAAATAGTCATGTTGACTGTATGAGTTATACGCTCAGCTGTTTCACTCCATGTCTGCCCAGGCCTGGACACATTCCCCGACTATCAATTGCCTGTCTGCCACATTCTCTTTCCTCAGGTGATTGTCATTACCTTAGTAGAGTGATGTGTAGAGTAAGAGATACAACAGGAACAAAACAGCCAGAGCATGGCCACAGATAAAGAGGTCCGGGATCTGTCTCTCCTGTGGTGCGATGAGGTCAACTGGGCCAACAGCTTTTAGATTGATGCAGGACATCCTCCCAGACCACCGCAGCCCACTGGGCGAGAAAGTGTTGAACAACAAGCATGGTAAACCGAGACCCCTGCAGGGATTTCTGGACACTAGACTCCCTGCGGTCTTGATGAGCCTCTCGCCTGCTTCACACCCTCATCATCAAGGATTGTTTCAGGACATTCATCCTCTAAACCCTCCTGCTCTGGGGAAGACGACACACTCAGAAAACACAATTTGAGCATGCAGGAGGGAAATATTTTGGGGGTCATTGTTCTTGTTTTTGAGCTGACTTGCTATAATTTCCTTTTCTTTCCTGTCTGATGCTATCTGCAGAAACAAATACAGAGTTGATCTGGCATGGAAACAAAAGCACAGTGTTTGACTGAGATCCCCATCGCAGCAATCCAAACCCAAGCTTGATTTTAATATAGATCTTTGAGGTTCATGTACTCAGCCATTAAGCAGAGCTCAAATGCCATTTGATTTTATCACCCCTCATACTGGATGACCATTGTTCTTGTTTTTGAGCTGACTTGCTATAATTTCCTTTTCTTTCCTGTCTGATGCTATCTGCAGAAACAAATACAGAGTTTATCTGGCATGGAAACAAAAGCACAGTGTTTGACTGAGATCCCCATCGCAGCAATCCAAACCCAAGCTTGATTTTAATATAGATCTTTGGGGTTCATGTACTCAGCCATTAAGCAGAGCTCAAATGCCATTTGATTTTATCACCCCTCATACTGGATGAGTTGCTCCAAGATATTGATACTCAATCTGTTTCACTTCATCTAGCATCCGGAGGTTTTTCCATTAAAATGATTTGCTGTAATTCTTAAAGTCTGTCTTAGTCCTTGTCAGACAGTTTCGTGTGGGCAAAAATTCATATTTTAAGAATTAATGCTGCCCACGTCTCACAGGATGTTAAACCAGAATGACAAGTCTTGGTTAAAATACCCTTTTTTTATGTGTGACAGTGACAGTTGAAACATTTTATATTGATACAAAAGATTTCTATTTCAAATAAATGTTGTTCTTTTGAACTTTCTATTCATCAAATAATCCTTAAAACAACACAGTAAAAAATGGTTTTCAAAGTTGTAAATAAAACAAAGATTATTGGAGTATGTTTCTTCAAGAAAAATTTTTCACTTTAAAATTTCACATTTACTTGTTTCTTTGTCATTTACTAGCCGAGTGAAATTTGTTTCACCACCATTTTTTTCAGCGACTGTATGACAGTTTCCACAAAAATATTAAACAGCACAACTGTTTTCAACATTGATAATAAGAAAATGCTTCTCATTATCAATGTTGTCCATGCTGAAGCATCATGTGACACTGAAGACTGAAGAGTAATGGTGCTTTGACGTCACAGAAATAAATGACATTTTAAAATGTATTTTTTTACATTTTAAAAATTAATTTTTAAAGTATATTAAAATGGAAAACAGTTTAAATCACAATCATATTTCACAGTTACTTCTTTTTTATTTATTTATTTATTTTTTACTGATTTTCATCAAATAAATGCAGCCTTGGTGAGTATAGGGGAGTTTTTCGAAAACATAATCTTACCGACCCCAAACTTGAGAATGGGTGTACATAATTTAAAACTACACTTAGTTACAGGAATTTCTTTGAATTTCATACTTTTTTTTTATTATACTAGTTTACCCAAAAATGTAAATCCTGTCATGATTTACTCTCATATTGTTGCAAACATTCCTGTAGTGAATTTTTAGAGGATATTATTCACTGAAAATCCACTTTGCTCTCCTTGCTGCATTCAGAAGAGTAGAAATGTCAATTTTGTAAATGAATCAATCATCTTTTTTTTTTTAATTTTTTTTTTTTACACAAATCAGTTGATGATCCAGTTCACAAAACAGGTTTGAGTGATTTGTTTATGCATCAGATTGATCTGGTTCTGCAGAATCAACTTGGTTTCTAATGGTTTCGGCAATGGTTAACAGCACAAGCTGCTTAAATTCCAGTCGGATCATCACACAAAGCTACTGTATGGCCTCAGAAGACTTGCTATGGACTGCTTTTACGCTGCTTTTATGTCCTTTTTGAAGCTTGAATTTCAGAGAAATTCATATGGTTGAGAACGACATGAGGGTAAGTACATGATGATAGGATTTTACTATCTTTTGAATTCCAATTCAAAATACAAGATGGCATTCTGTTTGCTGACTGAATTTGAAATCAAGAATTGAATCGAACTTTACAGACATTCTTCTTTGAATTTCATACTTTTTTTTTATTATACTAGTTTACCCAAAAATGTAAATCCTGTCATGATTTACTCTCATATTGTTGCAAACATTCCTGTAGTGAATTTTTAGAGGATATTATTCACTGAAAATCCACTTTGCTCTCCTTGCTGCATTCAGAAGAGTAGAAATGTCAATTTTGTAAATGAATCAATCATCTTTTTATTTATTTTTTTATTTTTTACACAAATCAGTTGATGATCCAGTTCACAAAACAGGTTTGAGTGATTTGTTTATGCATCAGATTGATCTGGTTCTGCAGAATCAACTTGGTTTCTAATGGTTTCGGCAATGGTTAACAGCACAAGCTGCTTAAATTCCAGTCGGATCATCACACAAAGCTACTGTATGGCCTCAGAAGACTTGCTATGGACTGCTTTTACGCTGCTTTTATGTCCTTTTTGAAGCTTGAATTTCAGAGAAATTCATATGGTTGAGAACGACATGAGGGTAAGTACATGATGATAGGATTTTACTATCTTTTGAATTCCAATTCAAAATACAAGATGGCATTCTGTTTGCTGACTGAATTTGAAATCAAGAATTGAATCGAACTTTACAGACATTCTCAATTGGGTTCTGAATGGTGCACAAGCTCAATGTCTATGTAACTCTGTGAGAGTTTTCTGCTTCTGTTCACAAACAAGGGAACGATCAATAATCAAAAAGCGTTTCCACTGGCCTTCATTTATATGCTGGAAAGCCCAATGCATGTAGAACAGCCTAACACAGTTACTTAGGATCAAAACTCATCTTCAGAGACTCATGCAACAATCATGACAGCATGTGTGTTTGTGCAAGAGAGGGATGGACTTGCTTTTGATCGGCCATGCATAATTACAGCATTTCACAAGTCCTACTGATATATATCACTGCAGAGAACTGATGCACATTCATTCATCATGACAGCAGATGCCGTCTGGTTTGATTGCTGCTTCTGAAGCTTTCACTCAGATTTAATGAAGCTTCTGCACCTGTCAATTAGGTCAGATTGCAGCTCTCCTACTTTCACAACTTGATTAATATAATTCCAAACAAAGGCTGATAGCTGCAGTAAACATATTTTTCTTTTTATGCATTCCACCACCTCATTTAAACGTTGTTGCTGTTGTTTCTTGTCATATAGCCTAATATTCTTGGCATCTAATATATAAGTCTTTGCACTGCTCATAACAGGGTAACGTCTCCATGGTCATGCAATGGTGCACCTGGCACACTGCAAAGATTTAATATCTTAGGAAAGGAAGAGGCTGAAGTGGGTTCCAAAATGAACGTTTGCCAAGTGCCAAATGTGAGAGAAAATGTGCTTAGATGAGCAAATAAATTGAGTTTAGACCAAAAGGGCCACTTTTTTTTTTTTATTATTAAAAGACGCCAATGGTGACTTTAAATAAATAGTTAAATCAAGAAAGGTTTTTAATTTATTTAGGGGAATAAAGAAAAAAAAAAGATTTTTTAAAATTATTATTTTGTTATTTATTTATTTTTGCCAAGTAATCAATTTGAACTGTTTGCAAATACTATTTTTATTTTAAAATATGCACACATTTTGTCTTATCTGGAATATCCTCCTGAGAACCAGAAATAAAAAGCTTTGTGAATTTAGCATTTTTTCATGTCATTACATTGTTTAGAGCATAAGAACAAAATGGTAAAATAAAAATTTTGAAAAATGATATTTGACTCATATGTTATGCTATGTCCTCTGTAGAGGACACCGGGACTCAGTTTTATTAAAAAATAAAATGACAAGAATAGACATTAAAAGGCAAAAACAATGGGAATTAAAAAAAAAATTAATAAATTTTTAGATTTCAGAATTTTTTTTTATACCAAACTTTGTTTAAGGAGGGTTCTCAACTATGTTCTAAAATATATAACAAAATGATTTTGCTTTATGCAATATGTGTTAAAAAATTCCATAAACTGGTTTTCCCATTAA
>NW_015505574.1:555641-566313 GCF_001515645.1 Sinocyclocheilus grahami
AACTGGGCAGACAGCTTTTAGATTGATGCAGGACATCCTCCCAGACCACCGCAGCCCACTGGGCGAGAAAGTGTTGAGAAAGAACAACACAAGCAGTAAACCGAGACCCCTGCAGGGATTTCTGGACACTATACTCCCTGTGGTCTTGATGAGCCTCTCCCCTGCTTCACACCCTGATCATCAAGGATTGTTTCAGGACATTTATCCTCTAAACCCTCCCACTCTGGGGAAGACGACATGCTCAGAGAAAACAATGTGAGCCTGCAGGAGGGAAATATCTTGGGGGCCATTGTTCTTGTTTTTGAGATGACTTGCTATAATTTCCTTTTCTTTCCTGTCTGATGATATCTGTAGAAACAAATACAGAGTTTATCTAGCATGGAAACAAAAGCACAGTGTTTGACTGAGATCCCCATCGCAACAATCCAAGCCCAAGCTTGATTTTAATATAGATCTTTGGGGTTCATGTACTCGACCATTAAGCAGAGCTCAAATGCCATATGATTTTATCACATCTCATACTGGATGAGTTGCTCCAAGATATTGATACTCAATCTGTTTCACTTCATCTAGCATCCAGAGGTTTTTCATTTAAAATTATTTGCTGTAATTCTTAGTCTTTCTTAGTCATTGTCAGACTGTTTCATGTGGGCAAAATTTATATTTTAAGAATTAATGCTGCCTACGCCCCACAGGATGTTAAACCAGAATCACAAGAAGAATTAGTTAATTTGCAAATTTAGTGTGCTGTGTCAGTAAAGACTCTTATAATGATACAAAAGATATCTATTTCAAATAAATGCTGTTCTTTTGAACTTTCTATTCATCAAAGAATCCTAAAAACAACACTGTAAAAAAAATTCAAAGTTGTAAAAACTAAGATTATTAAAGTATGTTTTACAAGAAGATGCCATTTCTTCAAGAAAATAGTCTTTCCACTTCGAAATTTCACATTTACTTGCCTTTTTTTTTTCAGTGAATGTATGACCATTGCCACAAAAACATTAAGCAGCACAACTGTTTTCAACATTGATAAGAAATGTTTCTTGAGCAGCAAATCTGCATATTTGAATGATTTTTGAAGGATCATGTGACACTGAAGCCTGGAGTGATGATGCTGAAAATTCAGCTTTACATCACAGGAATAAATTACACTATAAAATATATTTCTTTCTTTTTTATTATTATTGTTATTTAATATAGACAGTATATTTAAATAGAAAACCATTTAAATTGTGATACCCCAAACTTTTGAATGGTGTACATACACCACCTCACACAGTTATAGGAATTTCTTTGAATTTTTATTATACTACCTTGAAAAACGATAGTTCACCCAAAAATGTAAATTGTCATGATTTAGTCTCATATTGTTCCGAATTGTTTTTTACACAAATCAGTTCACAAAGCAGGTTTGAATTTTGTTCATGCATCAGATTGATCCGGTTCTCCAGGATCAACTTGGTTTCTAATGGTTTCAGCAACGGTTAACAGCACAAGCAGCTTAAATTCCAGTCTGATCGTCACACAAAGCTGCTGTATGCCCTCAGAAGACTTGCTATGGACTGTTTTTAGGCTGCATTTTTGTCCTTTTGGAAGCTTGAAATCTTCAGTTCTCATTCATTGTAATTGCATGGGGGGAAAAAACAACAACCAGCAGTCTTTAGATTGTCTTTTGTGTTCCACAGAAAAGAGAAATTCATATGGTTGAGAACAAAATGAGGGTAAGTAAATGATAACAGGATTTTACTATCCTTTGAATTCCAATTCAAAAAGGCATTCTGTTTGCTAACTGAATTTGAATTCAGGAATTGAATCGGACTTTACAGACATTCTCAATTGGGTTCTGAATGGTGCACAAGCTCAATGTCTATGTAACTCTGTGAGAGTTTTCTGCTTCTGTTCACAAACAAGGGAACGATCAATAATCAAAAAGCGTTTCCACTGGCCTTCATTTATATGCTGGAAAGCCCAATGCATGTAGAACAGCCTAACACAGTTACTTAGGATCAAAACTCATCTTCAGAGACTCATGCAACAATCATGACAGCATGTGTGTTTGTGCAAGAGAGGGATGGACTTGCTTTTGATCGGCCATGCATAATTACAGCATTTCACAAGTCCTACTGATATATATCACTGCAGAGAACTGATGCACATTCATTCATCATGACAGCAGATGCCGTCTGGTTTGATTGCTGCTTCTGAAGCTTTCACTCAGATTTAATGAAGCTTCTGCACCTGTCAATTAGGTCAGATTGCAGCTCTCCTACTTTCACAACTTGATTAATATAATTCCAAACAAAGGCTGATAGCTGCAGTAAACATATTTTTCTTTTTATGCATTCCACCACCTCATTTAAACGTTGTTGCTGTTGTTTCTTGTCATATAGCCTAATATTCTTGGCATCTAATATATAAGTCTTTGCACTGCTCATAACAGGGTAACGTCTCCATGGTCATGCAATGGTGCACCTGGCACACTGCAAAGATTTAATATCTTAGGAAAGGAAGAGGCTGAAGTGGGTTCCAAAATGAACGTTTGCCAAGTGCCAAATGTGAGAGAAAATGTGCTTAGATGAGCAAATAAATTGAGTTTAGACCAAAAGGGCCACTTTTTTTTTTTTATTATTAAAAGACGCCAATGGTGACTTTAAATAAATAGTTAAATCAAGAAAGGTTTTTAATTTATTTAGGGGAATAAAGAAAAAAAAAGATTTTTTTAAATTATTATTTTGTTATTTATTTATTTTTGCCAAGTAATCAATTTGAACTGTTTGCAAATACTATTTTTATTTTAAAATATGCACACATTTTGTCTTATCTGGAATATCCTCCTGAGAACCAGAAATAAAAAGCTTTGTGAATTTAGCATTTTTTCATGTCATTACATCGTTTAGAGCATAAGAACAAAATGGTAAAATAAAAATTTTGAAAAATGATATTTGACTCATATGTTATGCTATGTCCTCTGTAGAGGACACCGGGACTCAGTTTTATTAAAAAATAAAATGACAAGAATAGACATTAAAAGGCAAAAACAATGGGAATTAAAAAAAAAAAATTAATAAATTTTTAGATTTCAGAATTTTTTTTTATACCAAACTTTGTTTAAGGAGGGTTCTCAACTATGTTCTAAAATATATAACAAAATGATTTTGCTTTATGCAATATGTGTTAAAAAATTCCATAAACTGGTTTTCCCATTAAACACAATGTTATCTATACACTGTATCTAATTTGCATATTAAAGTGCTGTTGGGACAGCATGTTGAAAAAGAAGTGTAATAATGGGAGTAGTAATTTGCCAGATTTTCATAATAATAATATTGATATATAATTTGTTTTCCTATTCAATTCTTTTGTCTCCCATAATAAACATGCTTTTAGTCCTGGTGTCCTCCACAGTGGACATGTATGAAATGATGTATGTCATATTTTGATTTGAAGCCCCATACCATTTTCCTGAGATGTTGATTTATGACAAACACTTTGAAAATTAATCAGATTTAAATTATAATTACAAAATATTATCATATTTCTATAAGGATGTACAATTGTATCACTAAATTAATGTCAGCCATTTTTAAAAACCAAGGAGAGGGAGTGGCCAAGGTGAAACATCCAATCATTTGGTATCCGTGGAAAGCCCTGAATGTGCTCTGTACAGGACATCCAGACTTAAAACTGTGACATGTGAGGTCTCAGAGAAATTCACTACAATATAATATCCACTACAGAGGCAAAAACTCCATAGCTGGGTCTCAGGAAGTGCTTATATTAAAATTAAAATATTATTGCAAAAATATTAAACATATTATTGCCACTAATGTTGGAAAGAGTTAAATTTATAATGTTACAAAAGAGTTATATTTATTATTGATAGATATATACAATAATATACAGAATAAGCAATGAATAGGTCAATTGCTTTGCAACGATTTGTATCATGAAAAGCGCTATACAAGTAAACGTGAATTGAACACACACACACACACACACACACACACACACACACACACACACACACACACACACACACACATATATATGTATACACATAAATTAAATTTTGTAAAGTGCAGTATCACGGCAAATAAAAACATTGATGACAAATTATCTCAATTTACCCACCACTGGCAGGTGTAGCAAAAAGTTCATCTTGGACCATGCATTCGAGCCAGCTGTCCTTTTTATTGAGTTTTATTTGTTCAATCACACAATTACTTTACAGATAAAATGTATTGTAACAGGAAACGAACATTATTACACATATAAGACCACAGCTAAGCCGTCCCTCATCTTCTCAATGCCTTCCTAAATGGACAGTTTCATTTTCATGCAGCCATAATGGAGGTAGAATAGAGCTTTATCAGGATCCATAGCCCCTTGAGTGCTAATATGGGGCTGGGGAGCCAGATGCCCTCATAAGCAGCTCTCAACATTATTTATTTATGGACGAATAAGTTCAGGCTCTTCTAATATTTCTCTGAGCTTAGCTAGAAAAGCTAATGGGTATGTGAGTCTTTGTTCTATGTTTTTTAATTAACCCTATTAACTGTCATGGGGATTAAGGTGATGTTGAATTTGGTATTTTTCACTCCTTATTGTTCATCCTGAGTTCACTGACTCTAATTTAATTTTCTGAAAGACAATAAATTCACAGAATTTTTTATGACACATCGCTGTAATGTGCATTTCATTCACCCACTTGCTGTTTAATTACCAAATTAATGCATCACTATGTGGAAACTGTGTAAATGTATATAGATAGCTAATATTTTTTTAAACCTGTGAAGTGATAATATGCAAATGAGTGTCCTTGAGTACAGCTGCCGTTTAACAGCCTGTCTAAGTGAGAAAACTGCCTTTAAAGTCATTGTCACTCATGAAGCAAACCTATGTTGTGGTAGGTTGTCATTAAAGGGCTTCTTGCCACCAAGCCTGTGGGGGGAATATAAAGGAGGTAAAAGCTCAGGGTGTCTAAAAATCATCTTTAAACTGAGACACACAAAATGCAAATGCAGATACATTTACTGTTAATGACTTGGTCGTCAGCTCTGTCTCCCCCTCGCACATTTGCATCATAAATATCTCCTACAGCAGCTCTGGAAAGTAAATTTGTGCTTTAATAGATTTGTCAGCAAGAGGGATTTCTCATTACTTCAATAGGATGCAGCAGCTAAATTCTTCAGCACCAGATCAGGAGCTCACAGAGACAATAAATCAGGCCATATTAGCACTGTTTCTTCAAAAACAATTAAATATTTTTATTAATGTCTCAACCTTACAAGTGCATTGCTTTTAAATGACATGGATATGCTTTCATGTCGTAAAATCTATCCTCGCTAATGTCCATATCTAATATATCTACATTTAACATAACCTTGACACTTTGAAAAATTGTTCTTTTGTGCCAAATGAACTGGAGCAAACCTTCTAACAAGTCTGAATAAATATAAATAAATAAATCCAAGCAGACAACAAAAAAAGCATTTTAAGGATAATTACACCTTAAATTAAACTTAAAGGTACACTGTGTGACATTATATACAGTATATATATATATATATATATATATATATATATATATATATATATATATACACACACAATAATAATAATGAGCGCATACATCTTCCAAACAGTTTTCCTACTCTGAATCACAACGGTAAGCCTATAGTGTTTATATTATGGACCTGTCGGGACGGATTTCACGGAAATTGCGCACATACGTAATTCGCCTATGCATTTCTTGTCATAAACAGGGAGAAGTAGCTCCGGCTATTCAGGCGCGTGTATGGTGTTGATAGTTGTCACAAAGTGCAAGGACTATGGACTGACAATTCATTGGTTGTAAAAACAAAGAAACGCCCAACATAACAGAGGCTACAAGCAAAAAGTGAAAGTTACGTGAATCCGCAATAAAACCTGAATCAACATTGGCTTGACTTTTTAGAGGTGGCTTAAAATACCACTGAAAGGACTTACAGTAAAACCGACCCAGAGATGGATTCTTTCTCACTCAACAGGCAAGATATTTTATTTAACCAATAGATAGCCATGAAGCTCTCTAATAGCAGAGTGAGTTAATTATATAGCAGTGGTTCTCAAACCTCTCCATGAAGTACCCCCAGTACTGCACACTTTTGTAACGTCATTAACTTGAAAACACCAGTTTCCAATTAATCAAAACAACAGCAAAATACTTTTCTGCTCAGATGACACATTTCTTCCGATTTCCATGCATACATCGGTGCTTCTAACCACATTCATACGCACATGCCCAGAGACAGCCGAAGCACAACAAAAACAATGTTCTTCCACATGACCCATGCAGTTTTATTAACCATTCACAGGTCAAATTTTACATAGTGCAGCTTTAAACATCTCAAATAATTCTTACAATAGAAGTATATGGTGCAAGTGTTTTATAAACAGATTTTATAAACAGAATTGACCTATTGGTAAGCCCCAACCCCCTTAGTTACTTTTGAGAACTCGGACAAACAAACGGAGTTGCTAACTGTCTTACAATGACAGCTGTCGGTGTGAAAACCTTGTCCCTATATCTTTTTGATACATTTTGGACACAGAAGGACCACCATTCAAGAGGGACTTAAATATGCCATGGAGGGATATATAAAATATTTTAAAATAAATATTGTGGGTATTAATTTGGAAGCGAGGGTTTACTGATCACAGTGCAAGCAGGAAAAATATCATGTTACGTTTGTCACGATCGTGGATGACAACATCCCGGATCAACACTGTTCATGTATCGCAGGGTACGATTAAATTAATTTACATTTAACCAGTTTAATATGAAGAGACAGTGAAATGTAGACCTTTGTTTATGTGTTTTTGGCCTACATTGTACAAGACGTGAGAATAGTCCGCTATTTAGGTTTGTACATTAGCATGGACTCACTAACTTTAACGTTAGCTAGCCAGAGATACCTTGCTGAAGCACAAGATGACATTAATGTTCTACTTGAGCAGAAAATGAACGTTTTTGTCTTCATTGGGATTGGGGGTGAATGCTCCGTTTTGTTTGGGTTTATGAAATAGAATAAAATAAATTCCATTGCCCATCCTCTCAGGATACCTGGAATTAGAGGTCTGCATTCCCGCAGCTCTCCCGTGGCGAACCGCGGGACCCAACCAGATTTTTTGCGGTTGGTAACTCTGGTGTAATTTGAACGGAGCAGGCGGTCTAATAATATCCCGTTTCTGACGTCCATTCAGAACAGCATATCTGTGCTATATTCTTATTGACCACCGGTACAGCCTGCACTCGGAGTATTGTGCACGCACAGCACGCATGCTTTCTGCATCACACGTTTTATTTGCGGGGTCTGTGCGCAACATGTGCATAACGATGCTCAGAGAAGGATGTACCGGTGGTAAATATATACGGCCCTCAGACAGAACAGGCAGGTTGTCGATGAGTGACAGAGCAGAATAAGGATGGAGCAAAGTGTGGATGCACTGTCCTTGAAGGACGTTCAACTCGGTTTTGTTTATATTTTGCTTAGCCTATAATTTTAAATGACAGACGTCGTATTTCTTTCTTTCTCTCTTCGACTTTCCTACTGTGTTAACAGAAAAATGTCAAAAGAATTTAGTATTTTGACAAGACAAATAAAAATAGCTAATAGGCTATTTTTGTACAACCTACATTTTTATTTTTTTTCTCTTTGCGACACTTTTTCCTATTGTGTTGTAAATGTTAAACGAATTGTATCCTGACAAGACGAATAAAAATAAGAAATACAATTTTTGTGCAACATTTTTATTTTCTCTTACAGTGTTTTTCCTACTGTGTTGCATAAAATATTAAAGGGGTCCTATTATGCTTTTTCACTTTTTTTAACTTTAGTTAGTCTGTAATGTTGCTGTTTGAGCATAAAAAAGATCTGCAAAGTTACAAAGCTCAAAGTCCACTTCAAAAGGAGATATTTTATTTAACAGAAATCACTTTTCAAAAACTACAACGAACGACTCGTTTGGACTACAACGCATATTTTCCGGGATTTGTGATATCACAAATATCGACGAATGGGATGAGACCTGGTTCAGCTGCACTAGAGAAGGCAACGAGTGTTATTACTATGTCAGAGACATGCTAGCTTTCCCAAGGCAGACAAACTTAGAGTGGTTACAATCATCCGGATTGGATGCAATATTTACACTGAAACTCGCAGGCGGCTATGGTAATGAGCATGACATTTCCCGACCAGGCGCCGCCGCCAAGTAGTGATGTCCGGTTCGCGAACGAATCATTCGATTTAACCGGTTCTTCTTAGTGAACCGGTTGAACCAGTTCACCAAATCGGACTGAATCGTTTGAAACGGTTCGCATCTCCAGTAAGCCTTAATCCACAAATTTCTTAAGTTATTCACTTTTTTTAACGTGGGTGACACTCCCTCTGAGTCGAAATAAACCAATATCCTGGAGTAATTCATTTACTCAAACTGTACACTGACTGAACTGCTGTGAAGAAAGAACTGAAGATGAACACGAGCAGAGCAGCTTGTGTGCAGCAAGCCGGATAACGAACGTACATGCCCACTGCTGGAGCGGTTCTCGTTCTCGAGTCAAGAACCGGTTGCATCGGTTTTCGGATCACCAGTACACTGAACCGAGAACCGTCTCTTTCGGACGCGTCTGATTTGAGAACTGATGAGCTGATGATACTGCGCATGCGGGATTCAGCGTGAAGCTACACTCTTAAAAATAAAGGTGCTTCACGATGCCATAGAAGAACCTTTTTGTCTAAATGGTTCCATAAAGAACCTTTAACATCTGAAGAACCTTTAATGTTTCACAAAAGGTTCTTTAAGGCGAAATAAGGTTCTTCAGATTACAAAAATGTAAGAAAGAGATGGTTCTTTAAAGAATCTTTGACTGAATGGTTCTTTGTGGAACCAAAAATGGTTCTTCTATGGCATCGCTTGAAGAACCTTTTGAAGCACCTTTATTTTTTAAGAGTGTACCGAACAGATTGCCTACTATCCCTGCGTTCGATTCGGAAGGGCTCATCCCTATGTTCTAATCCCTTCAAAGGGTTTACCCTCTGTCAAACAAGGATGTGTGCTAGCACCAAAACTCTTTGGTATTTTCTTCTCTCTGGTGTTATATTGTGCCTTCAACCAGTCAGACGAGGGCATATACATTCACACCAGAAGCGATGGGAATCTGTTCAACCATCTCAGAGCCAAGACTAAGGTACAGAGAGTGCTTATCAGAGAACTGCTCTTTGCAGATGATGCTGGTAGCATATGATGAAAAAGAGTTACAACGTCTGATCAACTGCTTTTCACATGCTAGCAGAGATTTTGGACTGGTTATCAACCCTCTCAAAATGAACATAATGGGACAAGATGTGAGCTGTGCCCCTAGTATTTTTATTGAGGATCACACCATTGAGGTGGTGGAAAATTATATCTATCTTGACTCCGCCATCTCCAATAATCTTTCTCTTGACGTTGAGCTGAACGCAAGGATTGGAAAGGCAACAGCAGCAATGGCCCGTCTGGCAAAGAGGGTCTGGGATAACTCCATGCAGACAATCAACACCAAAATGAAGGTGTATCAAGTCTGCGTACTGAATACGCTGCTTTATAGCAGCGAAACATGGACTGTATATTCTCACCAAGAACGCAGACTCAATGCCTTCCATCTTCGCAGTGTAAGAAGGATTCTGGGCATTTCATGGCAGGACCACATCTCTAATAAAAATATGTTGATGCATGCGGGGATACTGAGTATGTTTGCCCTGCTCACCCAGAGGCGTCTGCGCTTGCTCGGTCATGTCAGCCGCATGAATGCTGGTCGAATCCCCAGAGATCTGCTATACGGTGAACTTGCCACTGGCTCCAGGCCGGCAGGAAGGTCTGTACTTCGCTACAAAGCTGTATGCAAACAAGACCTGAAAGCAAGTAACATCAATCCAGACGACCTGGAAAAAGTTGTAAGGTCGTAACAGATGGAGGCGTCCCATTCAATCAGGCATCAAAGTTAGTGAGAGGAGGAGAGAGCACCAGTGGGAAAAGAAAAGAGAACGGAGATGGCAGAGAGCAGACCGAACATCTACGCAGACCGGCATGATCTTTACTTGCAGCAATTGCAATAAAGCATGCTCATCAAGAATTGGACTGTACAGTCACAGTAGACGCTGTAACTCAGCAAATGTATAGAAGCCCCCATGGTGCAGATTCCATTGTCTTACGAGACAGAAGGATGCCGACGACGACGTGAACCAAAAACTTCCTCTATTCCTATACATTCCAATTGCTTGATGTCGTGTCCCAATTCGTTAAAATGTCTCACTACTGAAGAGGTTATGTCTTGTCGTCTTATACTAGATTTATGTTAATTGATTCGTAATTTCAACTGACGCGATGATTTTCCTATATATATCTTTTGACAGGGACATTTTAACATATAGATCAAGTTACGAGTTGAACAGGTAATACAGGATGTGATTTTAAAACATTTCCGTGTTACTGGACACACTTCAGCAAATTCCGGCATGTGGCACAGTTTCTACATGGGAAACAGCCTTGTATATAAGCAGACTTTTTTCTCCTTACTACATCTGAGTTTACCATCATATCTGATAGGTTTCGTGATCTTTTAAAAGTGAACAATGGGCGATATTGAAAT
>NW_015505574.1:566581-596309 GCF_001515645.1 Sinocyclocheilus grahami
GGTCACGGCACCAAAGATGTAACCCTCTTCGTCGGTGTGCTCCCCCAAATGTCTCTGCGTTGTGTTGAGGTGAGGGGTAAATGAGGAGGACACCAAAATCGTTGAGTCAAACAGAGCAGCTTTCTTTTATTAGGCTCCTTTCTCCACACAGTCACTCTCACAGCATGACAGGATGGCAACAGCCTTCCATAAAGGAAATAGAACTGTGTTCATTTCAAATAACCTCAAAATTACAATACATTACGCATTATAAAAGGAAATAATGAAGTTGAGACTGCAGCTAACTTAATAGTAAGCTCATCGTTCACAAACTTACTAAAACACAGGAAAGATAAACTACAGCATATGACAGACAAAGATAAACGCTGGATGTAATCAAATTAAGGAGAATTAGACCATAAAATACACAAATAGACCTTAAACATAACATAATATACATGAAAATTATGCTCAGCCACATAGAACATAGGAAACGTGCAATAATATCAGAAATACAAAACAATCTATCAAAAATAATGTCTGATACACATTATCCAACCTCTCATCAACAATATATTTCTTCTAATAACATGGATGGCTAATATAATTAGATCAATTTAATGGATGTAGTGGAGCAAACTGATAAACCCTCCTTACATTTCACAAAGGAAATAGAACTGTGAGTGAAAAGAAGGGCTCACCCCTCTAATGAGAACACAACACACAGCTCCCCCAAAGGCCGGGAGAACACATTACATCTTCCCTACATATATATTATATATATATATAAACTAAATATTGTAGAAACTTAATTTGCTGTAAAATTGCTTTGCAATGATTTGTATCATGAAAAGCGCTATACAAATATTCTTGAATTGAATCGAATTGACTCAAGGCTGGCAAGAAGAGCGCTCTCCTCAACTATCTCCATGAACTCCTGTTACAGTGCTGGGAGGAAGGGACAGTGCCCCAAGACATGCGTAATGTAAACATCATCACACTTTATAAAAATAAAGGGGATCGAAAGGATTGCAATAATTATCGAGGGATATCACCTCTGAGTACTGTTGGGAAGGCCTTTGTCCGGATAGTTCTCAACAGGTTGCAATCACTTGCAGAACATGTGTATCCTGAAGCACAGTGTGGATTTAGAGCAGGAAGATCAACAATTGATATGATCTTCTCATTAAGGCAACTGCAGGAGAAGTGCCGTGAGCAGAAGAGACCACTCTACATTGCCTTCATTGATCTGACAAAGGCTTTTGATTCGGTTAACAGGCATGGCCTTTTTGCAGTACATCAGAGGATTTGGTGCCCACCCAAGCTCCTGAGGATGATTGTATCCTTTCATGAAGACATGCAGGGTACTGTCCAATATGATGACTCATATTCTGACCCCTTCCCGATTCGAAGTGGTGTCAAACAAGGATGTGTTTTAGCCCCAACACTCTTTGGTATTTTCTTCTCTCTGGTGTTATATTGTGCCTTCAACCAGTCAGACGAGTGCATATACATTCACACCAGAAGCGATGGGAATCTGTTCAACCTCAAGCGTCTCAGAGCCAAGAATAAGGTACAGAGAGTGCTGATCAGAGAACTGCTCTTTGCAGATGATGCTGGTAGCATATGATGAAAAAGAGTTACAACGTCTGATCAACTGCTTTTCACATGCTAGCAGAGATTTTGGACTGGTTATCAACCCTCTCAAAATGAACATAATGGGACAAGATGTGAGCTGTGCCCCTAGTATTTTTATTGAGGATCACACCATTGAGGTGGTGGAAAATTATATCTATCTTGACTCCGCCATCTCCAATAATCTTTCTCTTGACGTTGAGCTGAACGCAAGGATTGGAAAGGCAACAGCAGCAATGGCCCGTCTGGCAAAGAGGGTCTGGGATAACTCCATGCAGACAATCAACACCAAAATGAAGGTGTATCAAGTCTGCGTACTGAATACGCTGCTTTATAGCAGCGAAACATGGACTGTATATTCTCACCAAGAACGCAGACTCAATGCCTTCCATCTTCGCAGTGTAAGAAGGATTCTGGGCATTTCATGGCAGGACCACATCTCTAATAAAAATATGTTGATGCATGCGGGGATACTGAGTATGTTTGCCCTGCTCACCCAGAGGCGTCTGCGCTTGCTCGGTCATGTCAGCCGCATGAATGCTGGTCGAATCCCCAGAGATCTGCTATACGGTGAACTTGCCACTGGCTCCAGGCCGGCAGGAAGGTCTGTACTTCGCTACAAAGCTGTATGCAAACAAGACCTGAAAGCAAGTAACATCAATCCAGACGACCTGGAAAAAGTTGTAAGGTCGTAACAGATGGAGGCGTCCCATTCAATCAGGCATCAAAGTTAGTGAGAGGAGGAGAGAGCACCAGTGGGAAAAGAAAAGAGAACGGAGATGGCAGAGAGCAGACCGAACATCTACGCAGACCGGCATGATCTTTACTTGCAGCAATTGCAATAAAGCATGCTCATCAAGAATTGGACTGTACAGTCACAGTAGACGCTGTAACTCAGCAAATGTATAGAAGCCCCCATGGTGCAGATTCCATTGTCTTACGAGACAGAAGGATGCCGACGACGACGTGAACCAAAAACTTCCTCTATTCCTATACATTCCAATTGCTTGATGTCGTGTCCCAATTCGTTAAAATGTCTCACTACTGAAGAGGTTATGTCTTGTCGTCTTATACTAGATTTATGTTAATTGATTCGTAATTTCAACTGACGCGATGATTTTCCTATATATATCTTTTGACAGGGACATTTTAACATATAGATCAAGTTACGAGTTGAACAGGTAATACAGGATGTGATTTTAAAACATTTCCGTGTTACTGGACACACTTCAGCAAATTCCGGCATGTGGCACAGTTTCTACATGGGAAACAGCCTTGTATATAAGCAGACTTTTTTCTCCTTACTACATCTGAGTTTACCATCATATCTGATAGGTTTCGTGATCTTTTAAAATTGAACATTGGGCCATATTGAAATGTATCATTTAGAGATTCCTCCGATGATAATATGTGCCAATATTTATAAATTATTGATTTTATTGTATTACTATGCTCATTGTATGCCAATGAACAATTTACTGATTCATTACATAGCAATGAATGTAAAACAAAACGAAGTGAGTGCGGATCATAATTTCCTATACTAAGTAACTTAACAGATTGACGCACCAAATAAAAAAAGATCAAGTAACGGAAGAGCACAGTGCAAACGACGTTGTTGAACTGTATTCTCATTAAGCACCTGCTGCCAGCGTCTAACAAAATGTCCTTCGACGAAATTAGTAAAATGCTTCGACATTCACATTCTCCATGGGAGACGTGGAAAAGATTTTACTCCCGGGCCAAATACATATCCTCAATTTCTACAAAAGAAATGATAGAGCAAATGGAACAAAGGCTGTTGACACTTCAACAAAAAGGAGTTCGAATGGAGCTACATGCCCAAACATTGAGTGAGTATTACAGAAATGTTCGGATACCACGGGGATTGCGAATCCAAAAAGAACCGATGATTCGACGAGACAATTCTGAATTCTGCAAAAAGTGGTGTGAGATTCTCAACCATTGTTCGATGAATCTAATGCTTTTGATCATTGAGTTCACTAAGAAAGAAACAAAGTCATTATCTGAAAAAATTTTAAGTCATAAGATGGAAATTAATCACAAATTTGATAAGAAACAACTAGATGATCTTCAGAGACAAATGGAAGAAAAACTTGTGTAGCGTCTGGACCACTCAAACACACAATATATATTTTGTTAGCTAGATTTAACAAATACACCCCAGGAAGCCGAACAGGCCCCTGGTTCCGTGGCAACCCTGACACCCGATACATTTACGACCTCCTGGAATTTAGGTGAAGAAAATCGCTTCCTTGCCCATAAGGAAAATCCACAAGGGAAGGACTTTTCTTTGCTAATTAATTAATAGGAAAACCTTTCTTTGAATGAACACACATGATCCTTCAGGTCATTGGGTATATTATTGTCATTGTGTATTTTGTCTTTGAAATTGTATACTGTGATGCAGGTTTATAATCGAAACCTCTGTACTGAGTTAAGATTTAACCCTTTCCTATGTGTGTGTGTGTGTGTGTGTATGTGTATGTTAGACCAGTTTATGTGTTTATGTAGGATGTTAGACCAGTTTATGTAGTTAGTATTTATTTAGTTAATAAAACCTTACTTGTATCACACTTGACGTGGTTCATTGTTTGCTTATAACTGGAGTCACTTAATCATGCAGATTTATGCTACAAGCTTTTGTAGAATTGTACAGTAAGAAAGTTATTTCCCTTAACCAGGAAATTAACGTTCTTAGAATTGACAAGACAGTTGGCCCTGAGAGGTCAGCTAAATATCTACAGCGGATCTAAATATTCATAATTATAACTAGTTATGATTAATTATTCATATTTCCTCATGAGCTGATTCGTTACACTTGATAAATTCAGAATGGAGTTACTCAATGTCAAGATTCACAAGTTCAAGAGAGACACCATGGACTATAAAGCAGGGCTCCAAACTGCAACTAAAACGGTCACATTTGCGACCAAAAATATTAAATTGCGAGTGAATTTTTTGCTGAGGTCGCCACTGGCGACTAGGCCTATGTATTTACGTGTTATAATTTAACAATTTGCATGTAATGCCTTTTTTCCTGATTGTTTTGTGATCACATCTTTTGTTATGCTCGCGTAGCCTATTAAACTGAGATGATGCGCATTAAAGTTTTAGTGGAAAAAAGAGTTTCAAACAGTGCTCATCTCTGCTGCACAGCAGCATTGACGCACACCTGCTAAATGCAGCACAGTTGTGCAACGCGGGAGAGATCGAAATGATGGAGACGTAAGAAGTGAAAGTGCAGAAAAACAGCGTCTATTTCGTGCTTGAACTTGAACAAACTACAACAGGTAAAGCTGTCAGCTTTGTGGATATTGACAATATCGTTAACAATTCTCGTTTATAATCATTAATAATATGGCTTCTTCTTAACAAGAGGTCTATGCTGTGTTCTGTTTATGCATGTGAACTTCATTATTTGAAGCGCAATTGCCGTCCAGTAATCGCAAAAAGCTTTATGCTTTGTTACTTTTTAATAAACAAAGTATTTTATATCAGCTTTAAAATTATAAAAAATTCACAACGAAATACAAACAATAAATACAGTTTTGTTTTTGGCGCTCTTTAATGCGGCAGCCGTGATCATTTTAGCGCCTCAGTTCAAGCGGCAAGTGAACTCATTTAATCTTTCTATTTACTACAGTAGTACATAATGAACATGAATTAACATCAAAAGGTAGGCTATTTTATAAGAGAGCCAACAGTACAACTTACTGAAATGTCTCATGTAAAAGCTCATTCAGTGTTTCAAAC
This sequence comes from Sinocyclocheilus grahami, assembly GCF_001515645.1. Lineage (NCBI taxonomy): Eukaryota > Metazoa > Chordata > Actinopteri > Cypriniformes > Cyprinidae > Sinocyclocheilus > Sinocyclocheilus grahami. The sequence continues at coordinate 571,973 of NW_015505574.1, forward strand.
TGCTGAAAATGTGTAAAGCTTGTAAACATTGCAACATAATATACTGTAACAACGCGCAGTTTTTCTATAGAATGTTGGGCTAACCGGAGCTAAGCTAGGCTACTAAACTTTTGCTAAGCTAATTGCTAGCAGGGTGCTAGCATCTACACGTCGAGACTTTTAATTTGGTTAGTGGAAAGTGCGAGCACTCTCGTCCCATACACCGCACGACCCTGAGTGTCTCTATGAGCAGAAGCACAGACAGAACAAACCAGCAGGAGGCAGTACCGTCATCTTTCTCCTTTTATTCTGAACACAGAATAAGAACTTACACAGGCAAGGTCATATCGCCAAGTCCCTCCCCTACACATCTCTTTCCATGACGGTGACAGCCACACTTTTTCATCACAGGGCAGTAAATGAACCAAACCCACCCGAACTAACTTGAACATAAACATAACATTGCTAACGCAAAAACACAACCATCTTGCTTAACACATAAATCAACTCGAAACAAATACCCATAATGCACCTGGCTGCTAGCGCTCACTGCCGGGTCATTACATTACCCCCAACCAAGAGGGTTAGTGTCCCCACAACCCTATTCTCCCATAACAAAATCCAGCAAATGTCCTGGCCGGCGTCGAACACGCTTCGGCCTACCGGAAGTTCTACCCCCAGCGTGGATGGTGGGGAGCCGCCCTGGCTTCCACCAGTCTTTTGTTCTGGGGCCAGTGAGTGGTACGGTGCCAACCGATCCTTATGAAGCACCACCTGTCTACCCTGTCCAGGCATTCGGAAGACCACCTCCGAAATTTGGTCCAGAATCTCCCCGGGTCCCTGCCAATGATGAGTCAGTTTGGGTGACAACTCCCGCTTCCTCTGGGGACAGAACACCCACACTCTGTCCCCTGGCCCAAGGGTAGGCCCGTGGGCCCGGGCATCGTACGCCCGCTTCTGGCGGGCTCCAGCGTCCTCTAAAGCCTCCCTGGCCAGTTGATGGACTGTGCTCAGACGCTCCTTCAATCGCCGGAAGTAGTCCAGTTCTGGCCACCAGCAATCTCCGGCTCGGGGGGCGACCCGAACACCAAATCCACCGGTGTGCGGAGCTCCCTCCCAAACATCAGTGCCGCCAGTGTGCACTGGCTTGACTCTTGCACTGCCGTCCTATACACCCACAGGACCAGGGGCAGATGCTGGTCTCAGTCTCTCTGGTGCTGACTGGTTAAGATGGCAAGTTGGGTGGCCAGGGTGCGGCTGAACCGCTCAACCAGTCCATCGCTTTGAGGGTGGAGGGGAGTGGTTCTTGTTTTCTTCACCCCCAGCCGCTGGCACACCTCACTGAACAACCGGCTTTCAAAGTTCCGCCCCCGGTCACTATGAAGCTCGTCCGGCACCCCGAACCGGGCGAACATCTCGTCCACTAGTGAGAGCGTCGACTGGGTCCCTTCTGTGCCGTGCAGACATCACAGCAGTGAACGTGCAGCTCTGCATCCTGCCGACACCCTGGCCAGTAGAACCGCTGACGCAGCCGCCGCACTGTCTTGGGGTTCCTGAAAATGGCCGGCTCCAGCTGCCCCATGAACCCAACGGAGGACCTCCGGCCGCAGAGCGTGGGGAATCAGGAGTTGCAAACGGTCGATTCCCTCCCCCGGTGCCTGCCACCGCCTGTAGATCACATCATCGTGGAGCTCCAGATTGCCCCACTGAGAATGAAGCGACTTGATCTCGGGCCCTGCTGCAGTCGACGATGGCCCGACAGTACCAACACTCGTCAGCGAGGCATGGACGTCTGGAGAGGGCGTCAGCATTGGCATGCTGCCGCCCTGGTCGGTGCTGAACCTCGAAGTCGTACTCTTGGAGGATCTCCAGCCACCTTGCCACCTGACCCTCTGGCTGGCGGAAGTTCAGCATCCAGGTGAGGCTAGCGTGGTCAGTCCTCAGTGTGAACCTAGTGCCCAGGAGGTAGGGCCTGAAGTGCCAGACCGCCAGGACCACTGCTAGCAACTCCCTCCGGGTAACGCAGTAGTTTCTGTCTGGGCGACTGAGGCTGCAGCTATAGTAGGCCACCACTCGCTCTCCAGTCTCCCCCCTCTGGGTTAGTACGGCCCCAACCCCCACGTTACTGACATCAGTGTCCACAAAGAAAGGTTGGTTGGGATCAGGGTAGGCCAGGACAGGAGCGTCTGTGAGAGCGGCTTTTAGCTGCCGGAAGGCTGCCGCGCAGTCCTCAGACCACCCGAACCGCCGGCCCTTGTTTGTCAGCTGATTTAAGGGGCTGGCGATGGTGCCAAAGTCTCTGACGAACCTCCTATAATAGGAGGCCAGGCCCAGGAAGCTCCTCACCTCAGTGATGTCCCACCTTTGTTGGGTCGGTGGCCACCCCGCTCTCGCTAACCATGTGCCCCAGGAACTGCGTCTGGTGGGTGAGCAGGTAACACTTGGCCGGGTTCAACCACAACCCGGCGCTACGGATGGCTGTCAGGACCTCCCGTAAGTTGTGGACAGCCTGGTCAAAGTCTCTGGCATGGACCAACAGATCGTCCAAGTAGACAACACAGCGCGTGCAGGGAATGTCTTTAAAGACCCGCTCCATCAGCCTCTCAATGGTGGCCGGGGCATTACACAGTCCAAAGGGCATCACCTTAAACTGCCACAGTCCTTGCCCTATGGTAAATGCAGTTTTGGGCCGGGCCTCTGATGCCAGCTCCACTTGCCAATACCCGCTGCGCAAGTCCAAAGAGCTGAACCAAGAGGATCCAGCTACATAATCCAATGCATCATCAATGCGTGGAAGAGGGTATGAGTCCTTGCGGGTGACCGCATTTAGCCGTCAAAAGTCCACACAGGGGCGCCACCCCCCCTGTTTTCTTCCACACCATGACCATGGGTGCGGCCCAGGGACTGTCTGATGGCTCAATAATGCCGTTAGCTGCCATATCTCGGATCATTTCTTCAGCAGCCTGGCGCTTGGCGAGAGGCAGTCTGTGGGGGCGCAAGCGAATGGGGCAGCGGGGCCAGTGTCAATGTGATGCTGCACCAAAGCTGTCCTGGTACAGTCCTCCTCTCGGGCTGCAAAAATGTAACCATGTGCCCCAGGAACTGCGTCTGGTGGGTGAGCAGGTAACACTTGGCCGGGTTCAACCACAACCCGGCGCTACGGATGGCTGTCAGGACCTCCCGTAAGTTGTGGACAGCCTGGTCAAAGTCTCTGGCATGGACCAACAGATCGTCCAAGTAGACAACACAGCGCGTGCAGGGAATGTCTTTAAAGACCCGCTCCATCAGCCTCTCAATGGTGGCCGGGGCATTACACAGTCCAAAGGGCATCACCTTAAACTGCCACAGTCCTTGCCCTATGGTAAACGCAGTTTTGGGCCGGGCCTCTAATGCCAGCTCCACTTGCCAATACCCACTGCGCAAATCCAAAGAGCTGAACCAACAGGATCCAGCAACATAATCCAACGCATCATCAATGCGCGGCAGCGGGTATGAGTCCTTGCGGGTGACCGCATTTAGCCGTCAAAAGTCCACACAGGGGCGCCACCCCCCCTGTTTTCTTCCACACCATGACCATGGGTGCGGCCCAGGGACTGTCCGATGGCTCAATAATGCCGTTAGCTGCCATATCTCGGATCATTTCTTCAGCAGCCTGGCGCTTGGCGAGAGGCAGTCTGTGGGGGCGCAAGCGAATGGGGCAGCGGGGCCAGTGTCAATGTGATGCTGCACCAAAGCTGTCCTGGTACAGTCCTCCTCTCGGGCTGCAAAAATGTCTACAAAGTCTCTCAATAGGCGTTGTAACTGCTCCTGCTGCGGAACGTTCAAATGCTCACCGCTTCGCCGGCCCATCTCTTCAACAGCAGCAACAGTCTCAGGTGATGGGGAGGTGAATGGAGCGTGCGGTGGTAGCGGCTGGGATGCGCTGGTCTGAGCTGCAATATTCCCCCGGGGCTCCCCCTGAGTCTATGCAGCTCTCATGCGGTGGCTGGGGGCCGGAGCCCTCAAGTACTGGTGTCTAGGTGGCGGCTGCGGGGCGGTGGCCTCTTCATGACGGCTCCGGTCTGACCGGAGCGGCACGGTCTCGTTACCGAGGCAGAGGGCGGCCCCCGGCACGTCAACACTTGCTCCCCAGTGGGCCAACAAGTCCAAGCCAACAATGCATTCATCCCTGATGTCGGCGAGCCAGAACTCGTGGCTTGTCTGGCTCGTCCCCACCACCACAGACATCAGCTTCTTCCCAGGCATTACTGTCCTTCAACCCGTGACGGTGCGCAGTTCGGTATTGGTGGGGGACCAGTCTTCCGGAAGAGGACCGACCGTCCCTGACAACAGTCATTTTCGTAGCAAGCAAATGGTGGACCCGTATCCACCAGGGCACTGCAGGGCTGCCCATCAATAACACAGTCCAGGTACAGTCCTCTGGCAAGCTCGCAGCGCCCCACAGTAGGGAAGTCGTTGTGGAGGGGTGCCGAAGATGGGGGTGAGGGTCCCCTCACTGCCTCACTCCAAGGTCGTTTCCCGGGGGTGACATTCCCAGGGCCGGGAGCTCGGGGCAGGGCAGTCCCTGGTGAAGTGCCCCGGTTCTCCACAGCAGAAGCAGTGGTCTAGTCTCGACCTCCGTCGGCGGGGGTCACCGCTGGTTGGGCCCGGCTGACCTCCTCCTCCTCAGGCTGGACCCCGTCCACCTCTCGTTCGGCTGCTCTCGTCAGCTGGCGCTGGAGCGGAGATCGACCTGTCGCCGGCCCAGCCTGTAGCACCTCCTCAGCTCGCTCAGCCTCTCTCAGCGCCTTACTCAGATCTCGGGGTGACAACAGGCGGACATGCTGGCGGAGCCACTCAGGTGTAAGGCCCCGCAGGAAAGCGTGGAGGCTCAGCTCTTCCCTCGCTGTGGCCGGGAAGGTAGGGTAGCCCTTCCGGGCGTAGACCCGGATGTCAGCGGTGAAGGCGCCCACACTCCCTCCTTCATGTCGATGTCGGTTAGTCAGCTCCTCTCTGCGTAGGTTCTCTGCCCGAAGCGGCGGTTGAGAGTGGCGGTGAGGGCTTTGAGATCACGCTGCTCTTCAGGGGACAGATCGATGAGGACCTGAAGCGCAGGACCCTCCAAGGCGAGGGCCAAGTGAGTTGTGGTCTCCTCATGGCTCCATCCATCGTGTAGAGCAGCCAGGTCGACCTGCGCCAAGTAGGGCTCCAGGGGGGGGTCGACCCTCTGTATCGTGGCAGCTTAGCCGGTGATCGTGTGAGGAAGCCCAGCTGGCCATTGATTTGGAATGTCGGTGTGACGGCCGGAGATTCGTTCTGCACGCGACCAGGAGAGCGGTACACTGTCCTGGGAACGCTGGCACCGTCAGGCCAGTGCGGAGCTCTGTTCCTCTGCATTGTCTCGCTCGTCAGGCGCTCTAGCATGATGCTGTTCTCTCGGATAGCACGCTCTAATTCGCCTATACTTTGCTCCATAACGGCGTCTTCTAAACGGCCTGAATCTCAGAGATCCCACTTCTGACACCACTGTAACAACGCACAGTTGTTCTATAGAACGTGGGGCTAACCGGAGCTAAGCTAGGCTACTAAACGTTTGCTAAGTTAATTGCTAGCAGGGTGCTATCATCTACACGTAGAGACTTTTAATTTGGTTAGTGGAGAGTGCGAGCACTCAAGTCCCATACACCGCATGACCCTGAGTGTCTCTATGAGCAGAAGCACAAACAGAACAAACCAGAAGGAGGCAGTACCATCATCTTTCTCCTTTTATTCTGCACACAGAATAAGAACTTACACAGGCAAGGCCATATCGCCAAGTCCCTCCCCTACACATCTCTCTCCATGACGGTGACAGCCACACTTTTTCATAACAGGGCAGTAAATGAACCAAACCCACCCGAACTAACTTGAACATAAACACACATAGCATTGCTAACGCAAAAACCCAACCATCTTGCTTAATTAACACATAAATCATCTCTAAACAAATATCCATAATGCACCTGGCTGCTAGCGCTCACTTCCAGGTCATTACAATACATTTACCTCAGAATAACCGTTCGATGTCCATAAACTCATCAGTCAGCTAGAAAAATAATTATAAAGAGGAGCATTTTGCAATATTTATGTGCTATTGCATTTTAATATGTTTACTTAACCTGTTGTCTACATGATCAACTCCTCCTATAAAATTGCATTTTACTAATTAAGAAAAACAGACTGAAAGTGTGAAAGACATACACTCTTAAAAATAAAGGTGCTTAAAAGGTTCCTCACAGAACCATTTTTGGTTCCACAAAGAACCATTCAGTCAAAGGTTCTTTAAAGAACCGTCTCTTTCTCAACTTTTTATAATCTGAAGAACCTTCTTTAGCCACAAAGAACCTTTTGTGAAATGTAAAGGTTCTTTAGATGTTAAAGGTTCTTCATGAAACTGTTTAGACAAAAAAGATTATTCTATGGCATTGTGAAGCAACTTTATTTTTAAGAGTGTATGACAACATTTACAGGATGCATTGAGGAGGAGCCCAAACTACACTCAGAGGCCAAGTGATGCTTATCGTCCATGATATTGGTACAGATTCTGCGTAATAAACAATGCGTGACTGTATATTTCAAGTTGGAAAAGACATTTAGTTCACACTTTATGTGAACCTTAGTTCCCAGGTCATCTACAAGATGGATTAAAATGCTGATAATGTCAAGAAAAGATGAGACATAAACACATGACAGTATGATTGAAATGTTAATCACCAGATTACTAATTACGAACACCTGATGTCACATCGAGGATTCCTCATCCGCTGCCTCCTCACCGAGTAATGCTCCTCCAGCACCCAAGCCGATACAAACTAACGGTTATCGTGTATTAACCACGGAACGGGCTCGCCGAATCACCCAAGGGCTCGAAAATTCGAAAAAAAGTTGTGATTCAATAAATTTTTTGGACGTTAAAGTAACAAAGATCAATGAGTCATTACATACAACAGTATTTCAAAAACCAACGGATAAAAACACAATATTATCCATTGACAGCTATCATCCAGCTCCTTTAAAACATAGTTTACCGATTAGTCAATTGCATAGATTAACCGTAATTGTAGTATACTACACATGAATTTGATGAACAGGTAAAATTGCTATTTCAACGATTTCGTTCTAAAGGGTATCCAAAAAGTTGGTTGAATAATGCATTAGATAAGGTTAACAAATTGAATAGACATGATCTTTTGAAAATAGATAAACCAATTAAAAAACAAAGAAAATTCTCAGTAAATTGTTCATTGACATACAATGAGCATAGTAATAAAATAAAATCAATAATTTTTAAATATTGGCACATATTATCATCGGAGGAATCTCTAAATGATACATTTCAATATGGCCCATTGTTCACTTTTAAAAGATCACGAAACCTATCAGATATGATGGTAAACTCAGATGTAGTAAGGAGAAAAAAGTCTGCTTATATACAAGGCTGTTTCCCATGTAGAAACTGTGCCACATGCCGGAATTTGGTGAAGTGTGAAGAGTTTACGTGTCCAGTAACACGGAAATGTTTTAAAATCACATCCTGTATTACCTGTTCAACTCGTAACTTGATCTATATGTTAAAATGTCCCTGTCAAAAGATATATATAGGAAAATCATCGCGTCAGTTCAAATGACAAATGAATGAACATAAATCTAGTATAAGACAACAAGACGACCCCAAATGGCATGAATGAGGAATAAGATCTTTCTGTTTTCCTTTAATGAACTATAATTGGTCGAATTCATCTGTAATATATTATATAATACATCTTGAGTATTTACAGTGTGAAAAACAATGATTGTTTATGACGAAGTATTTCTGATATTTTTAATTATTGAATTTTCCATTGTTATACAATTTAAAGTTAATTGGTGGAGTAGATATTGATGATTGTCTATTTAAACTATAGGTTTGTATAATAGTAATAAATGTGTGATCCTAGATAATTCTTGTTTTAGTCACGGATATGTTGTATGGTGTACTAGAGGGTGTGATGTTTTGTGTTGAATATATATATATATATATATATATATATATATATATATATATATATATATATATATATATATATATATATATATATGAAAATTGTCCAGCATTTAAATGGAAATGATTGAATGATTTTAGTAATTGAACATTGGCTAATGAATGATGACGTCAATATAATTAGTGATTTGAAAAGTGGGTGGAGGGATTGAATTGCTTTGCACACTGAGGAAGGGTTTGAGCCAAAACGTTTGTGTCTTTTCCCATTAGTAATAAATTATTTTGTAAAATGTTATTGAGTTGTCTCAATTGTACACAAATACTCATTAAATGTTATTATATTTAGCATGTTTATAAAGTGGCATCCGTACACTATACGATCCAGTCCAACAGAATGTTGCTTTGCAAATATTTGCACATTTACAGTCTTTATTAAACAAACTGATTAATTCAGTCAGTCAGTCAATCAGTCAGCAATTGACAGTATGCAGAACATCAAGCTTTAAGAGCTTAAAGGTGCAGTAGAAGATCTCGGAAACTTTAGCTTGATAGCACTGAAAGCAAACCCTCCCTGCAAATCCCCGTCCAAAGCCACGCCCCCTGAACGCATATACGCACACCAGACGACCAGAGACAACGTTACTACAATACATCGTGTGTTATTCACCGGTGAGAAAAATGTATAGCACAGTTAGTAAAAGTATTACAATACCAGGAAGGAAGATCAGGTTGTTGATGTTTGCCTGTCATTCTCGCTCTGTCTGCACAGTGTACGTGAACGCGCTGATGACGTTTCGTGTCTGCGCGAACAGGGTGTGCAGAGGTATGCAAATACATATTTGACAGGCAGGTAGGAAAACCAGTTGAAATGCTCGGACTGAGCATTTTGATTGGACGAACATTTCTTGGTGCTACGGCTTCCACAGAATATATAAATACATTTAGACCACTTAAATTAATGATTGCTATCGGGATGTGTAGAGACTTTCAACCAGCATAACAAAAAAATGTTTCTGAAGACAATCACCTATTGCACCTTTAAGTTACTTACCCTGGATTTTCCCCTCAGGTTCAAGGAAAGTATACTTGCATAATTATCCAAAAGCTTGTCTGAAGATTTTATAAGACATTAAGGATAAAGTAATTTTGTGAATAGTCTCACATATATAGGCTGTACTTTTGACTGTCATCATAAAGTAGTCATTGCAGTTTATTTTCAAACCTTACACAGGATGGGGTCGTCTAATCAAAATCAAAGCAACCAACCCCAGTGCTTTAAGTAATGTTCAAGGACCATCTGAGGCTTAGACTTGATGATAGTTTGTATTCAAGCAAAACAGTACAAACACAACATCTGTTATTACTCTCCATACAAATTTTAATCTGATTGGTTAATTTATCAAGTTAAACACAGCCATTTTATTTGATTATGCTGGATGGTTTTAAGCAGTGTTGGGGAAAGTTACTTTTAAAAGTAATGCATTACAATATTGCGTTACTCCATAAAAAAGTAACTAATTACGTTACTTAGTTACTTTTTATGGAAAGCAATGCGTTACATTACTTTTGCGTTACTTTTTAAATCTGGACAGGGCTTGCTTGTTTGTTTTTAAAATAAAAAAGTGTAAAAAAAAAGTTTTTGGCAAGTATAAAAGCCTTTTCACACCAAAAGTGAAATGAATAAGCGTCAGGCTGAAGGGAAAGTAAATTTACATCCGTACAGTAGAATGCAGAAGAAGAAAGTTCAAGAAAGTTCAACACACAATAAAAAAACACACAAATGTTTGTCTAGAGTAATTATTGCTTATTAGTACGGTTGAACTGGATCATCGAAGGTCAGAAGCAAAGACATTGGTTAACAGAATGGGATTAAACACATAAAGGATATTTGTGTTGTTTAACATTTAATTATTGCAGGTTTGCATCATATTCTGAGTTGCATTATTTTTATTAATTTTGAGGAATACTGAATCTGTGTTTTTGTGAGTGAGATGAATTAATGCATATTCATATTTATTTTAGAACTACAGTAATATCTTCTGATTTCTCTCAACATGGTGACAGGAAAACTCTCAATCAATAAATTGGAAAAAAAAGTAACTCGCCTTACTTATTTGAAAAAGTAACTCAGAGATTCCCTTGTAAATTAAAAAGTAATGCGTTGCTTTACTAGTTACTTGAAAAAAGTAATCTGATTACGTAACTCGTGTTACTTGTAATGCATTACCACCAACACTGGTTTTAAGTCATTACACAACTAACAACACTGCAACAACTGAAAACATAATTGTTGTCCAATGACAATGGGCACACAAGTTTCTATGTGGTTCCATCCTAATTATTACTTAGGCTGATGATACACGGGGCAACTTTTTGAGCAATGTTGCCGGGCAACCAAACCAAATGAGACAAAAGGCCCAAGCAACATTGCTTAAAAAAGTTTCCCGGCAAGACTGCTGAAGAAGTTGCCCCGTGTATCATTAGCCTGACTTTACCTCAGTAATATTAGTTGAATGAAACTCACTTTTAATTCAGGTAACACTTATATGGTATAATTTTAACATAATGCTTTACTCAAACCGTCTTTCTCAAGAAACTTCAATGCCACGTCCCATAACAACAGATGCCACTGGCGTCTTTGCTACACCTGAGCATATTGAAACATGTTTTGACTCAGTTGTTATGCTGTATTTCTCCTGTCTGAACAGGGCATTTGTATCTCATTTCATTACTTGTCATGTAACAGATGCTTTCATCCAAAGTAAATTGCAGTATGCTAATTGCGGGCAGTCCCTCTGGAGCAATCTGGGGTTGAGTGCCGAACACAATGAAGGTGAAATTCCCTCAGTAACTTTGGAGTTCACACTGATCCATACCTGGCACTGAACCTGCGATTCTAACAACACCAGCCCAAAACTTTAACAACATGACTAACATCATGCCAGTCATAGTGTTAATTATTAATTTGCACTTTAGCTGAGGCTTTGACTTACAGTACAGTTATTACAGAGACAGTCTGTACACTCTAAAAAATGCTGGGTTAAAAACAACCCAACTTGGGTTATTTGGCAACCCAGCACTGGATAAATATTGGAGAGAACACATGCTGGGTTATTTTGACCCAGCTGGTTGGGTTAAAGGTTTTTATCCAACATGCTGGATTGTTTTATTTAATTAATCTATTATTTAAAAATTATTATATTGGTGGCTTAAAATGGGCCGGAAATAAAAAAAAATCACACACAGAATTACTATAGGCATCAGCAATAATCAAAATATGAACATTTATTATTAAGCAAGAACACCCATGGACAAAATACAAGACAAAATTAATTTATTTGGTTGAATAAAGCATAGTTTACAATATTACACACATTTAAACTCGTTTAACAAGCATTTTAGAAATGAAAAGGCACATTTAAAAGTTGCATTTTAAGTGTATTCAACCACTCTCTATAATCACTTTTTTTTACCGAAATAGCACTAATTCTCGTGCCGGTGTGTCGCCGAAATCTGAGCCGGTGAAGGATGAAGTGACTGACTCCAAAACCTGCCCAAAAACAAACAGTACTGAGATTAAAGAACATATTTTAACATCAAATTAAATTACACTCAGTATTATAATGAATAAAATCCATTTATGTTAAGCAAGGCAAAAAGCGTTTCCATCTTGTGAATTCAGCAGCTGCGTTGGTTCATCGGAGAATGGCTCAACCCAGCGGTTAGGTAAAAAAAACTAAAAAAACAGCGTTAAAAATGACCCAGCAACTTAATTACAGAAAAACTACCCAGCACCTAGGTAAAAATATAAAAAATAACCCAATAAAATGACCCAACAAGCTGAACCCAACATTTGGGTTAAAAATTAACCCAGCACCTGGGTAAAATATTAAAAGCAACCCAATAAAATGACCCAACAGGCTGAACCCAGCATTTGGGTTAAAAAAAATAACCCAACATTTTTAGAGTGTATGGACCAGCCTGGAGTAAAGTTTAATTTAACCAGCCATCTGGTTACCAATCCAAGTCATTAGTCAACATGAAACGTACTCGGTTACTAACGTAACCTCAGTTCCCTGAGATACGGGAACGAGTACTACGTCTTGCTAGACGCATATGGGGAAAAGCCTTTTTTCTCCTGAACTGAAGCCTTTTTTTCATTCACGCAGTGAAACTGCATGGCCATTGGTTCATGCAGTGTATTAAAAAAATGAACCAATGGCTAGGCAGCGGAGCTGCACAAACCTATTGCGATGAAGCCAGCCAAGCCTGCCAAAGCCCACCAGAATGGGCGCGGCATCTTGCTATATAAGCGGGCATTCGCCACAGGATTCTCGGGTTACTTCTACTGAAGCGACGACTAAGTCGTTCAGCTACATAGCACAGCTAGCAACGCAGTACTCATTCCCGTATTTCAGGAAACCGAGGTTACGTCAGTAACCGAGCACGTTCCCTTTCGATACTACACTCGTACTGCGTCTTGCTAGACGCATATGGGAACACAGTACAATCACTCCGTGCTAATGTAGTGGAATGACTAAAAGTATCAAACTTCTATAAGCAACCAATGCCCATAGAGAAGTTAACAACAACCCAAGGCTAAGACGGGCTGAGCTTCCTGAGGTCACAGCCGGCCTGGTTAATCGTTCCAGAGTACTCCTGTAAATTCAACACCCAGGGGTCGAGAGCTAACAGGTGAACTAATGCCAGAGAGCTTGAGCATGATACAACCAAGGGCTCTCTGCCAGATCTGTTTACGCAGCGCATGTCACTTCAAGCGGAAAGAACCCTGGCCTGCAAGGCCGGGACTTCCAGGTTATAAAACCTTGTGAATGTGGACGGCGAGGCCCAGCTGGCGAGAAGAGCGAGACTCATGCTCTGAGTGAGCATTCTGTATCAGTAAGCGCGCAGCTCACTGCCCTTCTGCGGCGGATCCGAGTGCAACGGTGAGAGAGAGCACACAGGCATAGTGCCGGCATGAGATCGGTCAACCCGGTTGCTTATTGCCTGACTCTGTTGTTTTCAGTGAAGGCGGTCCGCGAGTGGAGAAGGGCGAGACTCATGCTTTCAATGAGAGCATTCCGTCTCAGTGAGCGAGCAGTCTCTGCGTGGGGGCTGCCCAGACAGGTGACACACTCACTGCCCTTCTGCATCGTGCAAGATTCCCTGCACGAGCCACCCTCGCAGCGCTACATTTGCAACAACGTTGCTAGAATTTGCTCTTTTAGGGCTTACCTGATAGAAATAAGCTCTTTCAGTATCGCCGGATGGCGGCAGGGGAACAGGACCGGAACTGCTTCGATGCTGAGGCGAGAAGAGAGCCGGTCAGCCAAGCAGGGAGGTCTCAATCCAGCTGCGAGGCGTGTCAACGGCGAGCAGGCTTTCAGGATCAGCGATGAGCGTAGAGTTGTCGCTGAAGGAGAAGAAATTTGAGAATCCTGAGGCGAACGCCTGCTTATATAGCCAGATGCCCTGCCCAATCCGCTGCCTAGGTTCGTTTTTTAATGCACTGCACGAACCAATGGCCGTGCAGTTTCACTGTGTGAATGAAAAAAAGGCTTCAGTTCAGGAGAAAAAAAGGCCTTTTCCCACATGCGTCTAGCAAGACGCAGTACGAGTGTAGTATCGAAAGGGAACTGCTTTCCCTTTTTTTTTACATCCATCTCAAATATACGGTTTTCAATGGGGGAAATGTAGTGCAGGATTGTTTTTAAATAAACATTCCAAGGTAATGTTGAAACAACAACAATAACAACAAAAGTCAATTAATTAAAAAGCAAAAACTGAGATTACAGTGGAATTTACAATGGAACTGAATCAGAGCAATGTTTGGAGGATTTCTAACCAGAATTGTGTAATTATATGAAAGCATTTGCATAAACTCTTCTGTTAAAACTTGAGTATTATTTGATCAATTAATCTGTTAAACTGTTATATACTGTATATACAGGTGCATCTCAATAAATTAGAATGTCATGGAAATGTTCATTTATTTCAGTAATTCAACTCAAATTGTGAAACTCGTGTATTAAATAAATTCAATGCACACAGACTGAAGTAGTTTAAGTCTTTGGTTCTTTTAATTGTGATGATTTTGGCTCACATTTAACAAAAACCCACCAATTCACTATCTCAACAAATTAGAATATGGTGACATGCCAATCAGCTAATCAACTCAAAACACCTGCAAAGGTTTCCTGAGCCTTCAAAAGGATCTCTCAGTTTGGTTCACTAGGCTACAAATCATGGGGAAGACTGCTGATCTGACAGTTGTCCAGAAGACAATCATTGACACCCTTCACAAGGAGGGTAAGCCACAAACATTAATTGCCAAAGAAGCTGGCTGTTCACATCGTTGACAGAGCCGTTGTGTGTTGTTTACTGTTGGAAGGTTGCTTTGCAGAGCGCACACTTGGAAGAGTTACCATGCCCGCTTATTATATGCAATGCCTATTAGGTGTCTTTGGGCTTGTTGTTTGGGCTCGGCTCATCTTATTGAGTTAATTCATTAGGAAGGATTAATTTTATGGAGTTAATAAAGTAGACAGGCGCAGGTCATGATATTTTGGTATGTGGCTTATTCAAAGAAATTTTGGATTTAAAGGTGCTGTATGTAATATTGACAGCTAGCAGTTGAAATGGGTATGGCAGTCCAAATACAAAATATTGGAGAGCATTGTTTCTCCTGCTCCCTCTTCCTCAGACTCAACTCACACATGGGTTGCCAGATTGAGGACACGCAACAGGAACGAGCGCAACTGACATTGGAAGGTGATGAGGTAAATTGATGAGTTGATTAATCCACATTTTAATGTTCCTCTGGTCATGTAGCTTTTTAGATGGACGCTTAGGCTTTGTACAGAAAAAAATAGAAAAATGGTTCTAAACAGTACCAGAAAAGGGTTCTTCAGCTTGTAACAATAACAGAACCCTTTTTGGTGCTAAATAGAACCCTTTTTATAGGGTTCCATAAAGAACCATGCTTTGAAAGTGCTATAGAACCTTAATGGTTCTATAAATAACCTTTTTAATGATAGCTTACTTTCATTAATATTAGTATATTTATATCATTAATATTAGTTTTATTAATATTATTTGAATAAATTATTTATTACTATTGTTTTTTTTACCCCTCTATCTACCTGGTCTTATAATATCTTATAGCTTCTATTAAAGGGGTCATATGATGCGATTTCAAGTTTTCC
Organism: Sinocyclocheilus grahami; assembly: GCF_001515645.1. Classification (NCBI taxonomy): domain Eukaryota; kingdom Metazoa; phylum Chordata; class Actinopteri; order Cypriniformes; family Cyprinidae; genus Sinocyclocheilus; species Sinocyclocheilus grahami. Next base: position 587,156 of record NW_015505574.1, read on the forward strand.
TTTCTCTTTGGAGTGTTACAAGCTCTTGGTGCATAAAGAATATCTGTAAAGTTGCAAAGACTAAAGTCTCAAATCCAAAGAGATATTCTTTATAAAAGTTAAGATAGCATCATATGACCCCTTTAAGGTTTTCATAAAAACAACAACAACAGCATGTTGTGTCAATTAGGTATTTATATTTTATTTAATGACATGTGAAATTGTAGCAAAAATGACTACATTTTTGCTACAGTTTACAGTGATTTTAACAACCGTTACTAGCAGAATACATTAATAAATGACAATTGACATTGAACATAAATAAATACAGAGATAAAACAAAAACAGAAACAGAAAATAGTGTAATGAAGACCAAGTTCTAGTGAAATACTGTATTTTCACAATCCTCTATAATGCCTGTATGCCCATCATTATGTGTATTTGTGGCCCTGTCTGTGAAATTCAGGCTAAAGTCTCAAAATCTAATTATGAGATAACAAGCATCAAAATATGATTTCAATCTTTGATATGGCCTTACTCAGTCAATATTAAAGACACATCAAGGTTACATTTTCACAGAATGTTCTTTACATTATAAAGGATGATTTTATGTAAAACAGTAAATCACACACACACACACACACACACACACACACACACACACACATACACACACAAAAAAGTCTTTCGCTGTTTTTACACAGGCAGAGCCACATTTGGGTGTTCCCTCTATAATGCCTGTATGCCCATCATTATGTGTATTTGTGGCCCTGTCTGTGAAATTCAGGCTAAAGTCTCAAAATCTAATTATGAGATAACAAGCATCAAAATATGATTTCAATCTTTGATATGGCCTTACTCAGTCAATATTAAAGACACATCAAGGTTACATTTTCACAGAATGTTCTTTACATTATAAAGGATGATTTTATGTAAAACAGTAAATCACACACACACACACACACACACACACACACACACACACACACATACACACAAAAAAGACTTTAGCTGGTTTTTCACAGGCAGAGTCACATTTTGGTGTTCCAGTGAAATATCTTCACAATCCTATATGATGCCTTTAAGTCCATCATTTTGGTGTGACTGAGTGGCAGTTTCTCTCTGCAGATGGTGAGGTTGTGGGATGTGATGCATCTGAAATACACAATTGAGTTTAGAGTTGTCCAATTGTTTATGTAAAAACAATAATGTCTATGAAGGCCAAAAGCAAAAATGGACAGAATGTGAGCCCTTCACAATGTTAAAAGAACATCGACATTAAAAGTGATATAAAGTCATGGGATAGCTTTAATATTTTTGTGACTAGGTATATTTATGCATAAACCCAAGTGATAATTACATTACATTTACATTTAATTATTTAGCAGACACTTCAATGCAAAGCGACTTAATGAGGGTAACAGAAGCAATCAACATGACAAAAGAGCAATAATATATGTGTTGTGACAAATCCCGGTTAGTCTAACACAGTTCACATAGCAAGGTTATTTATTTTATTTTTTTATAATAAATAAACAGAATAAAAAGTAGATAGAAAAGAAATAGAATAGACAGAGCTAGTGTTAGAGGGTTAATTATTATTATTTTGTATAATAATTAAAGAGAAAACAAGCAGATAGAATAGAAATAGAATAGAGAGTTCTAGTGTTAAATTAAATAAAACAATTCTAACAATATGTATTATAAATCCAATGGCTCTGTTACGTACTTAGTGGAGAAGAGGAGAAGGATCCTCAGCTTAACAGAGCTGCTCACACTTACATATGACCAGAAAACTAAAAAGAGAAAAGAACATGTTTGTTTGGAAACCAGTTACAATTTTAAAGTTACATTTGTATTTAAATTTAAGAATGAAATCATTTACCTGTTGAGAGTGTGTTGACAGTCTGTAGTTGGATCACTGAGCTCCAGAAAATCAGTAATATGGAGCTTTGACAGTTACAGATTTAAAAAACAAAAAGGGCGGGAACAAAGAACCCTAAACTCTAACACAAAGAACTATTTCAGCATAAAAGGGTTCTTCGGGATGCTATGGATCTAAATAGAACCGTTACTACATGCAAAGAACCTTTAAAGAACCATCTTTTTTTAGAGTGTAGGTCGGGTAGAATCTGCAAACACTGCCCCTGCTGGTTTCCATTGCTGCAATATCTGCGGAATCACGCAGACCAAAACAAAAACAGACATTCCGACTCAGAATGCACATTTCAAAATAAATATTAGCTGGCTGTATAGTGTTTTTTTTTTTTTTTGAGAAACAAGTATGTGAACTTAACATGATTGCATCATATATGGATTGGCCCCATTCACTTAAAAGCCTTTAGACAACTGCATTTACATCACAGTAAGGTTATTACATTTTCAGATCAGCATTCGTTTCGTTGAATTCACTTGTTGGCGATCTCATCTTCAGTAGATTGACGTCTCCAGATGCGATTGTCAGTCTGGATGCGCCTCAAGCTGTTTTGCACAGTGAATAATCTTAAGTTTGTGCATTTAAAATATAAGAGCAATAATATATGTGTTGTGACAAATCCCGGTTAGTCTAACACAGTTCACATAGCAAGGTTATTTATTTTATTTTTTTATAATAAATAAACAGAATAAAAAGTAGATAGAAAAGAAATAGAATAGACAGAGCTAGTGTGAGAGGGTTAATTATTATTATTTTGTATAATAATTAAAGAGAAAACAAGCAGATAGAATAGAAATAGAATAGAGAGTTCTAGTGTTAAATTAAATAAAACAATTCTAACAATATGTATTATAAATCCAATGGCTCTGTTACGTACTTAGTGGAGAAGAGGAGAAGGATCCTCAGCTTAACAGAGCTGCTCACACTTACATATGACCAGAAAACTAAAAAGAGAAAAGAACATGTTTGTTTGGAAACCAGTTACAATTTTAAAGTTACATTTGTATTTAAATTTAAGAATGAAATCATTTACCTGTTGAGAGTGTGTTGACAGTCTGTAGTTGGATCACTGAGCTCCAGAAAATCAGTAATATGGAGCTTTGACAGTTACAGATTTAAAAAACAAAAAGGGCGGGAACAAAGAACCCTAAACTCTAACACAAAGAACTATTTCAGCATAAAAGGGTTCTTCGGGATGCTATGGATCTAAATAGAACCGTTACTACATGCAAAGAACCTTTAAAGAACCATCTTTTTTTAGAGTGTAGGTCGGGTAGAATCTGCAAACACTGCCCCTGCTGGTTTCCATTGCTGCAATATCTGCGGAATCACGCAGACCAAAACAAAAACAGACATTCCGACTCAGAATGCACATTTCAAAATAAATATTAGCTGGCTGTATAGTGTTTTTTTTTTTTTTTGAGAAACAAGTATGTGAACTTAACATGATTGCATCATATATGGATTGGCCCCATTCACTTAAAAGCCTTTAGACAACTGCATTTACATCACAGTAAGGTTATTACATTTTCAGATCAGCATTCGTTTCGTTGAATTCACTTGTTGGCGATCTCATCTTCAGTAGATTGACGTCTCCAGATGCGATTGTCAGTCTGGATGCGCCTCAAGCTGTTTTGCACAGTGAAAAATCTTAAGTTTGTGCATTTAAAATATACATCAAAAGTGCAACTTCAACAGGGTTTTCAGAGTAATTGACGTTTTAAAAACATACACTTTTCATAACTGCTTATGACAGCAGCCTTCCCGTGTACTGTCCAGCTTCTCAAGCGAAGAGTCATGGGAATTATAATGAATGCAGCACGATAAATTATAGATCATGTTATACTAGAGGAGTGTGAAGTCTTTATTGTGTGGGAACTGTTTTAGGGCATTCACCTCAGATTTCTTTCACACTCCCAGAATCCCTTTCTCTCATGACCCAGGTAGGGCAAGGGTACATGTAGGATCTCAGACCGAATCAGACAATCTAAGATTTGGTCAAAACCGAGTTGAGGCACGAGGAGTCACAAAAATTCCACAGAGGATTTTGGATATAGATATCCATTGCAGAATTGCTGTCATACGGCTCGTTCACTGACTCGCTGGCCGTCTCAGTGATCAGCCGTAAAACAGTGATTCTGTCCTAATTCCCTTGCATATTAATGGTGGAGTTCCCTTTAAAATCTTAAATGATTCCCTTTGAGCTAAATTATTGACCTGTTTCCCTTACATACACTAAAGTCTCTAGCAAACACACACGCTTCTTCTAAAGGTGAACTTTCTCTTCTTGCTTCTCTGCTTTTGCAGTATTACCAGCAAACAGAGTGATGCATTTTATTATAGAAGAATTAAAATGCATAATATAGCACACACAATCAAAGCCGTTTCTCAATCTCAAGGGAATCCACAATTTCTTAATATTGTGGCTGTTTTTCTACACTCATTAATCAGTATTTTTCACAATTAGATGTACAGTCATCCATATACAGCAATTTGATTCTGAATACTAATTGCAAACTGAGCATGAAGGTTTATTTTGCATATTGACTTCAGTAATATGACTGGCATCTGTATCTGAATTATCATCTTGGTTATTTAACATTAAAATTCCACCTTTGTAATTAAACGAAAGCCTCTAATGAATAAAATATCAGCCTATACTTCCAATACATAAACTTTAAACCCCTTTAGCTACTTGTGAGGATTCTTCTTTTCATGTATTTTTAATTGGATCTTTAAAAAAGTGTGAAAGTGAACTCCATACAAAGTCTTGACATGCAATGCGGAGGCAATTTACGGCAATTTAGCGCGGCTGGAATTGAGCAGACTCCTCAGGCACCTCTTTTATTTTCATACAGGATCTAGTGACAGTAATGAATCATAGTTAAGAGCATACTGCAGCGTAAGCTCCCAGTTTATTAAACAGTCAGCAGCTCATTGCTTTTGATCCTCCGGAGTGTCATAGTAACTGATTATGCCCAGACGTGCTGATGTTTCCCTTTACTTGTCCCCGTCGCATCTCCTCTCTTCTACCTTTCACTCATCCCTTCACGAAGATCGAGAGAGGGAGTCGACTTCGACAAACAAACAAACGCAAACAAACAAACATGTCGCTAGGCTTTTTTAAAAAGTAATATTTAAAAAAATGTTGATTACCACAAATAAATAAATCAGAATACCTAACTAATTAATTAATTAATTAACTAAATAAATACATAAATAAATGTCTCTCCTTGACTCACAGAGTGTCACTGGCAATATATATATATACTGTGTATATACACATATATATATATATATATATATATATATATATATATATATATATATATATATATACACACACTTTTTTTTCACTTCTTTTTCCTTACCATCAACATGAAGATCCAACCGTCAACCGAGCCAGCCAACTGTTGTGGAACATTCTAAAATAATAGAATTGTCACGTTGCATATATATATATATATATATATACATATATATATACACACACTTTTTTTTTACAGGTATTTTAGGGTTAATGGCATTATGTTGTAATGATGACAATGTTGTCAAGTTGAATATAATGAACATACTAAAATCCAGGGTTATTATAATTAACTAAGATTAAAACTAAATTGAAACTAAAAGTAGACCCTTTAAAAACTTTTGTTATTTGAAATAAAATAAACATTAACTGAAATACAATCTTGAAAAATTCTTATTAAAATGACTGCAACATGATTCATTTTAATTTATTTTAACTTGATGCCATGTTTTTTCAATAATGTTTATTTTATTTCAAATAATATCAGTTTTTTAAAGGCTCTAATTTTAGTTTAAATTTAGTTTTACATTTTAAACTTAAACTAAAATGAAAATGCAAAAGGTGTCACATGTTTATGTTTCCATGCCCCCATTTGGTCTTCCTGTTCCTGCTCCCTGATTGTTTATTTGTCCCAGGTGTTTCCTCTGTTTACTGTTTCATCAACTCCAGGTGTGTCTCGTCTTCCCATTAGCCGGTTTAGTTTATTTAAAGTGTTCTGTTCCCTGTTGGTTTGTCCGGTATTGTTGATGTCAACTCCTTGTGCTACGTGTGATTCCCTGTGATAATAATAAAGTCCTTGGTTCTGTACTCCTGGTCTCCTCGTTCCATGTTCCCGCTTCGTAGCAACCCGTGAAAGAATACCGTACCAAACAAAAAGTGAGCGGCGACTTTTCCTCGCGTTTGTTTTTTTCTGCCTTTTTGAGAGTTTTTTTTGTTTTCCTTGTTTTCCCCGGGGCTGTGGAAATTGCCGCTTGGTTCTCCGCCTTAGCTCGCCTAGATCTCCCCTTTGTCGAGTATTCCTGGGAGTTCTGCAGGCTCGCCGCGGCTACGGCCCTCGATGACGCCACCATTAATTTTCTGTTCTGGCTCGGGGTCAACTACCATTGCCCCGTGGACCTCCCAGACACCACGAGACTGAGCTGGAGGGAAGGAATCATCCGGTGTCTGGAGAGCGTCCTGCCCCGAGCCAGAACCAGTCTGCAGTCCGCGGCTCACGCAAGCCCGCCGCCGTCTGCGGCCTACTCTAGTTCACCGGCCGTTAATATGGTAAACCCAACGAACATTAATATGGCAAGCCCGCCATGCGTTCTTGAGAGTGTCGGTTCCAGCCCCAGTGCCTGCTCCTCGTAAGCACCTTCCAGAGCTCGCTCTAGTGTCGGCTCCAGCCCCAAAGCTCGCTCCAGTGTCTGCTCCAGTCCCAAAACTCACTCCAGTATTGTTGATGTCAGCTCCTTGTGCTACGTGTGATTCCCCTCGATAATAATAAAGTCCTTGGTTTTGTAGTCCTGGTCTCCTTGTTTCGTGTTCCCGCTCCGTAGCAACCCATGACAAAAGGAAGATATAAAAATAAAAACTGATTCAAAATATGATTAAAACCTATAATAGTGTGTCAGTAACATATTAAAATAACCTATAATTTCTCACCTCTGAATTTATGTTAACATGGGTATTGTTTACTTGTGACATATATTGAAACAGTGAGTATTTTAACATTTATGAAGTGGCCCATATTCACTTTCATTGCAAGTGCCTCTTTAACCACTCAAAAACCTTTAGACAACTGCATTTACATCACAGTTGTTAAATTCGTATATCTCTGTTTCGTTGCGATGTTTCCGTTTACCCTTTCCTGGCACATCTCTTCTCTTCTACCTTTCACTAGTTCCCTCATGAAAATGGTGGGAGGGAAATGACTTGGACAAACAAACAAACAAACAAACATGTCTCTGGTCTGCGCTGTGGAGACTGTCGTGACCTTGCTGTATATTCCCTCTTGTATTTCCAGTCTGTGTGGCTGAAGGGGGACATTTAATCATCTTGTCCTTTGGTTTCTTACAAAGGTTCACGTTGACTTTCTTAGGAAGGACGACGGAGATGACTTGGAGAACGCTTTGGGGCCTTCGTGACCTTGCGCTCAAGCTTACTGTTCTCATCTCAAGTACCGAACTCAAATAAGATGTATTGAATAGCTAGGTAGTGCTGATAAGCACACTGCTTTTAGCACAGATGTCCTCAAACTTTAGTTAAAAAATAAGCCTGCCAATATACATAAGCAGAAGGTGAGGAGATTTGCCAAGCGGTACGCTGTCGAGCAGCCTGTGCAGACACTAAACGCTGCACATCTCCAACGTGGCGGCATTCTCGTTATGTAACACGTCAGCTACCGCTTCCTCTCCTGTTCTTTTTCAGGTGGCTCCAGTGCGAGCGTATACCCTGTGGCTATACATCTCACTGAATTTGAGATAAAGACCCTTAACGGCAGCAAAACGATTAGGTGTTTCCTCTGTGTTATGATACACAGACAGCTAAGCTGTGTCACCTGTAGTTAAAAATAAGCATTTTCCATCTGAACGGCGCTAAGTTTCACATCTGTTTCCACCAGGCACATATCCAGAGTGCTGTCTGTCACATTCCAGTAAAGCTCAGCCCTATATTCTCTCCATCACAAGATATGCTGATCTGAATGTATGAATTTATTCATTTTTGGCTTCACTTCAGACAAGCCTTTGGCAAGTCTTTCTACAAAAAGGATGTTTTTGTGTCTCTCATGAACATATGTGCAAGTAAAAATGCCTCGAACAATGAATAGTTTGTGATAATCCTAAAATGTCAAACTTAACTTTGTTATACTACAATAAATATGTATATGAATAAATATAAGTAAATTCACCAATATAGTTATAAGTTTGAATATATAAATGTAAATTGCGAATGTATAGTTAATTACTATATAATTCTAAATCGGAATGCATATGTATAAATCTTGAATATATAAATGCAAATCTGATGCAAACATGTACGTATGTGTACATGTGTCAATGGCGATATTGTACTATATTAATTACTGTAATTATTGCTGTCTATCACATGCTGCTGCAATTGTCTCAATAAAACCAGTACTTGCAAACAGATTCAGCCCTCTCAGCCATGTTGAATTGTCTAGAAAGCTAGGTATTAACACTTTTGGCAAGTAGAGTGAAAATACCCCTTTTAGTTTGGATGAGTGATATGCACTTACAATAATTAATATAATACAGTATCTTCACTGATACATATAGGATGTACAGGCATTCAGCTTTCATTAAAAATAAAAATAAATCAATGAACTTCTGTCTACTGGCATGCTGGATAATAAAGATATAATTACATTTATATGTAGAGAATACATATTCAGATTTGTGTTTATATATTCAGGATTTTAAAAAATAAATTTTCCGATTTACAATTATATTTTCAGAATTATAACTATAATGTTCATGATTTACATATATATATATATATATATATATATATATATATATATATATATATATAAAATTTATATATAAATAAATATATACAAAAATTTCGCCGTTTACTTTTTTTCAGGATTCTTTGATGAATAAAAAGTTAAAAAGAAGAGCATTTATTTAAAATAGAAATATTTTCTAACAATATACACTACAGTTCAAAAGTTTGGGGTCGGTACATTTTTATTCTTTCTTTTTCTGAAAGAAATTCAAACTTTTATTCAGCGAGGATGTGTTAAATTGTTAAGAAGTGATAGCAAAGATTTATATTTTGAATAGATGCTGTTCTTTTTTTTAACATTTTATTCATCAAAGAATCCTGAGAAAAGTATCGCAGTTTCCAAAACAAATATTGTGCAGCACAACTGTTGATAATTCTAATAATAAATCAGCATATTAGAATGATTTCTGAAGATCATGTGA
>NW_015505574.1:596321-615951 GCF_001515645.1 Sinocyclocheilus grahami
ATATTAAATATATATATATATATATATATATATATATATATATATATATATATATATATAAACAATTTATATATTCAGACTTACAGCAATTATATATATATATATTTTTTTCTCTCCTGATTTTTCTGATTTCCTGGCCAAGAAACATTTATTTTAATATTATTATTATTAGCATTGTTGTTGTTGTCATCAATGTTTTTATTTTTGAATGGTTGCTTAATATTTGTGGAAATAGTGATTTTTTCCAGGAATCTTAAACAGTACAGTACAGTATTAATAAATAACAAAAACTTTTATTATGATGTAAAAGTCTTTATAAAAGTATTAATGACCCCACACCCCAATTAATCAAACAATCAATCAATCAATCAATCAATCAATCAATCAATCAATCAATCAATCAATCAAATTCTCAATCAATCAATCAATCAATCAAATTCTTTCTGACTCCAAACTTTAGAACAGCAGTGCATTTTTTAATCATTTTACAGTGATCAATGATTTTAACATTTTGAAACTTATTTCCATGATTAAATGAACCAATTGAATGAATAAGTTAAATATAAAACATGATTTCAGACATTTGTACTATACTGTAGATTTCTGTTTAGCTTAAGATAGCATTTTATTTATTGGATGGTAGTTTATTAACACTTAATCAGGCATCTTTCATCTTATAAAAATAATATAAATGTAAAAAAATTCCATTTATTTATTTCTTTTTTATTTCTTTTTAAACTTCTTAAATGCATCATGAAACCTATTTATTCAGTCAGTTTCACTCACATCGAAGGTTCAGCACAGTATGCAATCTGAGCCTCTGGGAATTAGAAATTCCAGGCTCTAGGCACTAGAGCTCATTAGTTGTTTAGCATGTGTGAAATTAATTATGATTCATTGTAAGGAGGTTGCAGTCAGGCCGGCTGAGCCCATGAAGAGAGCGGGGAGATATGTTTGGTGTCATGCTAAATAAGTGCTGCTGTCTCTGGCTCAGGGCAGAGGCGGACTTATCCATTAGGCAAAGGTAGGCGACCGCCTTGGGCTCCCAAAAGCCAAGGGCCCCCTAAAATGCTTTTCATATATGAGATGCGCATTAAGCGCTGATATGAGAATGGTTGCTTTTTACTGTCTTTATCACCAAGACAACCGTCTGCGTGTCCGAGTTGAACACACTTCTCGTGTATCCTACTTGTAGCAAATGAAAATATCATGTATCTGAAGCTGTAATTAAATATTGCACAACAGTGCATATTGTATGTTTATTGTTTTAAATGCCGCTTACTCATTTATGAGAAGGACCCACGAAAAGGATGCATACGCAGTTACTTGTTTGGTTGATATAATCCTTAGGTGTGTAAATGTATAATTTCCATTTCATAATTTTTTCATTTTCATTTAAATTTGTAGTTAAAATAACAAAAATAAGTGTATTTTAAAGTTTAGAATTAGACAGCCTTTGGCAGACAGGCTTACGCTGGTAACTCATCAGTGGACTTTCCTCCTCAATATAGGCTATATTTTTCTCATTCTCACTAATTCAAGTTTTTATATGAATTAATCTCTGAAGGGAACCGACTGTCTTCAGAAAAGTTTCGGTGGCATTTTCACTTTATCTGATAAAGTAGCGTTTATGAGCCCAGCGCTAATTTGTTTACAGCCGTTACTGGGGAAACCACTGTATTTCTGATGTTCCAAAAGCACTTCCTGCTGGCAGAGAAAGAATGTGCATTTTCAATAATCCCGTCTGCAGTTTTTGTTCAGACCAATGTGAAAATCCACCCTCTTAATACCGTTTTAAATTAATATCATGATTTATACTTCTGACTTATCTATTTTCTTAAAAAATGGTTTAAAGGCTCAGTTGTGAGGTTTATAATTTTATAATTGATTTTGTTTTTGTGAAAACTTTAAATCAATTGCTATTTCGTGGTCTACAGCATGGAAGAAAGCCATTATAACATGTACATGAAAAATGTAGAAACATTGGACACAACTTTATCTTTATCACCATGACAACCGTCTGCGTGTCTGAGTTGAACACACTTCTCGTGTATCCTGCTTGTAGCAAATTAAAATATCATGTATCTGAAGCTGTAATTAAATAACAATGCATATTGTATGTTTATTGTTTTAAATGCCGCTTACTCATTTATGAGGAGGACCCAAGTAAAGGATGCATACGCAGTTACTTGTTTAGTTGATATAATCCTTAGGCGTGTAAATGTAAAATTTCCATTTCATAATTTTTAAATTTTCATTTAAATTTGTAGTTAAAATAACTACTGGATCTGGTGGATTTTCAACTGTGGGGCACCATTGTGCAGCAGCAAGCATCACAACAAAAAAGGAACCTCAAGGCTGATCTAGGTAAATGTGTGCAAATATATAGGGCCCGATTCCTGTATTTTGCCAGGGGCCCCCAAATCACTAAATCCGCCCCTGGCTCAGGGGGTGGGTGAGTTTGATCCCAGACAGCCGTTGTTCATCAGAGGAAGTGTAAATATTCATAATCTAACACTCTGTCATACCTAGTGTGCAAACGAAGCAGAGGGAAGGATGCACACTCAAATGGACTGAGTGGTAAGCTTCCACTCCACACTAATGCAGCCAGCATCTCATGTTACTTAGTGCCGTGCACCCTTTTAGCATATAATGTTTGATGGAGGTGAGCTTAGTCAGAGTTTAGCGGGCTGATTTCCTCTCAGATAGACGCCTGCCCACTGCCTATCATTCAGATTGAAAGGACTATCCACTGTCTGCAATCGGAGAATTGTGATATGAATATTAAAAATCATTTGAACGTGAATGACAGGGCTATTTCACCCAACAAATTTAATTTACATGTTGTTACAAACTTGTGTGACTTTTTATAGAACACAAAATAAGATATTTTGAAGAATGTTTAAACTGGTTTTGTACATACAATGAAACTCAATGGGGTCCAATATAAAACTGGACCCTATTAATTTTAATTGTTAAAACAAACAAATAAATGAAATCAAATATTTACACTGTGATTTCAAACCCTAGCTTGAGATGGTATAATGCAGTTTATTAATACTTAATTGGACATCCTTTATCTGATAAAATTCAGTAAAAAAAAATTATTCAAAATTATTTGCAAAAATTACAAAACCATTTCAAAACTGAAAAGTCATCCATTTTGAAAGTAATCAATGAAAAACGAAATGGAACGGAACAGAACAAAACAAATCAGAACAGAACAGAACAAAAAAAAACAATACAAAACGATTTTCTTAAAAGATATTTTAAGAAAATGAAAATGATAGAAAATGAGGGCGACATGAGGGTGATTAAATATTGACAGAATCTTCATTTTTGGGTGAACTATCCATTTAAATAATTATTGGTATTAATTAATTGCGTATAACAATGCTAGTCATTTACTTCAGAAATATGTTTTAGACTAAAAACAAGAATTCTTGAGAATGTTTCCTTATATAAACCTTCAACAACAGCAGGATGTAGAGGCAAACATTAGTCAATGTCAGGGCAAGAGTTCTGTATGTGGGACATTTTCATTTGGCCGTTAGACAAAGCTTATCAAATATGTACCTCTGTGGCCTGAGAGCATGTTTAGTTATTTACTACTGACTGACAAATTCTCTCTCTTTTACAAAATGCATCTACAATCGCTTTCATGGACGTATTGGAGGTTTATGTCGAGTCCAATCAAAGAGCAGTGTGTTTGAGGTTTTGACAGATGCAGTAGCTTTACAGACAAAGGGTAATGGAGGTTAATTAGAGACACATGCTTCAGCAGGTTTGATCGTTTCTGTTGGCAACAACAATTGACAGAAACAAAACCTAGAAATAATATCGAAGGCATGAAAAAGTTGGACCATTTCTCAAATCTAATCTTATCTGTCAGATCAACCAGCTTGGGTTGGGTTGGATGCAAGTTTTGTTTGTTAGTGAAAGCAGATGTTTGTCATTTTGTATGTATGACATTTTCAGCTTTTATGGCATATCATAACTCATGCTAATAGTGATCTGATTTTAAGTGTATCCATACAAATGGAAAATGGATTACCAGCCAACAACCTCTCTGGGATGAAATATGCATTGAAGAACAGCGGCCAGGCCCACAGGAACCATTGCACTGATGTTGTCAGAAATGGGATGAAAATGTCATTTGATGTGAGGGAAAGCAGTGCGTTTTCTGTTGACAATGAAACTAAATGAGTGAATACTGTATAAAATATAGCCCCGAGGGGAAGGAGTGAATCGAATGGAATTGGCTCTCACGTGTAATTGCAGCCATTTATTGATTTAAATAAGCCCTTCAGAATCTATATGAGAAAGATTAAAAGTCAAACCCACAATATTAGAACATGAATGGAATATTAATTGCCTTTGAAAAGTAAACAATAACAAAGCTTATAGGCCGATTACACAGGACACATTTATTTTTTGCATTCTTGTTCATCTCAATGGAAGATATGATTTTAAATCTGATATCTTTGTTGACCACTCAGTTGGCACCCATTCTGTTGTCAAAAATAAGTTTGATAATTCCTTCCCTCTTTTCGCAGCCAACCATTTTGTGATGCACACTCCAGTCAGGTAGGTGGCAGAGATTGGCTTTAGGTTGACTTGTTGCTATTAAACACAGTAGAATGTTGTGAATGGAGAAAGATCTTTTTGCTTCAGTGTGTAGTCATCAGCAGGAGTTAAATGGAAATTCACCCTGTCTATTTTCAAAATGTATGTTATTGATTGTGTTGTGAACAATTCATCCATGTACAGTATATGTTTCATTTTTTCAACATTTTTTCCTTGTCATTTTTAATCAAAATGCCTGATCCTGACCCTGAGGCAGAACACACACACAAAACCTTACCACGTATTATAGCTTACCTTATTGTGAGAAACCAAATTCACCTTTTCTTATTGGAGGTGGGCCAGAGAAGTCACCCGAGCAGTGTGTACATCAACAAAGTCCAGCCAAATGATAGCCTTGTGCCAGCTTTGTTCTAATTATACCCTCGTTTCCTGCAGGAAACAAGCCACACAAGCCAAGGGTCTTTTTAATACAATGGCAGGTGGAGTGGCAGCAAATTCATAATCAAATTTCTCTATATTTCTTCTATTGGAAAGCTATAGAGACTCTATCTAGGATTCTTTAATTTTCCTATTGGAGCAAATGGGAATGCAAAAACAAAACAAAACAAAACCACACACACACACACACACATTTTGTTGTAGTTTCTGTTCACCACTATAGAAGTTTACCAAACTATGAAGACTTTCACTTCTGAGAACCCCGGAAATGTTAAAAAGGTCCATTATTATATCTGTGTAAACCCCATCCCTTCTTACAATTGACTGCATTCAGACTAGTATGTTTAATTTTTTTTGTTTTGTTTTGGTCATCCATGACGATTTCTGACACATCTGTGACACTAGCCAATAGGAGAAAAGAAGTGCTTTTGTACATGCTTTCAAAAATGCCAAAACAAAAGAGAGATAATGGTATCGGTCCTGCAAGGTGGAATTTTATAATGGAGGAAATGTTTGAGGAGCTATGGCAACAATACTCCTCCATTTATGATGTTTCCTAGAGGGACAACTGCGACAGAGTGATAAAAGGTCAAATCATTTATGGACTTTGACAGTCCATACTGTCCTCTTCATGCAATCAAGATTTGTGCCCAATGTCAGGTTTTCTTTATTTTTCGGGCTTTTCTGACATGTTTCTTGTTCATGACACGACAAGATTTTAGGAGTCAAAACGAGGGTTGTGCATCAACGATGGTCAGAGATATCATCTGCGGCTGGTGCCTTTGACAATATCAAGACTATTATTATTATTACATTACATTACATTTAGTCATTTAGCAGACACTTTTATCCAAAGCGACTTACAAATGAGGACAATAGAAGCAATCAAATCTAACAAAAAAGCAACAATATGTAAGTGTAAATGACAAGTCTCGGTTAGCCTAATGCAGTACACGCAGCAAGGTTTATATACTGTATATATATATATATATATATATATGTACACACACACACACAAAGAAAAACAAGTAGATAAAATATAAAAAATAGAAAGCTAGTGTTTTTTTAAAATAAAAAGAAGATAAATAGATAAAGTATAATTAAAATAGAATAGAAAGTGCTAGAGTTAGAGAGTCAAATAAAGGTGGAACAGATGTGTTTTTAGTCGTTTCTTGAAGATGGTTAAGGACTCAGCTGCTCGAATTGAGTTGGGCAGGTCATTCCACCAGGAGGGAATTATTATTATTATTATTATTATTGCTACTACTAGTAGTACTATTATCAGGCTAGTAATACTGTCTAATTAATATTAGGACTTATTTGTTCCATCACATTTTTTTACGCATTTTTACAGTGTTGCGCGCTATAACCAATCACACACGATTCCATTGAGTTTTTGAATGCAATGGCCAATCAGAGGCGTTTAGATGAGTCATCGTTGAAATGCTGGTGAATTCTGCAATCTCGCAAATTCTCTCATCATAAACAACAAAGTGCAGATATCCGTGCGATGTAAGTATAAGGGATTTATCATTCATACAGTGTAGACAGCTTCACTGATTATAACAGGAGTTTTTTTAAAGTGCGTAAACTAGAATGCAATCAGTGTTGATGTTCTTTGATAATGTACATTTTCTTTGCTCATTTTCCGTAGCCGCTGTTTAAATAACTGAGAAAATGTAAGCATTATAGCTTACAATGTTTTTTATTAAATTAACATGTTAAATACAAATCCAGTCATATTAAAAACATTTTATGACATGGCATCCATATGCTACTTGATTAAAAAGATATAGGCCTAATGAGTAGGTAATAGATTACACTAACATTAGGCTGCTTTTAACCTGGAGTTGGTTTACTCTCCAGCGATGAAACTAAGTAAGTAAATAATTAAATAAATTAGCATGATAATATTGTGTATCGCCGATATCACAGGCTGATGACAGGGTGATATTATTATGGAGCATATCGCCCAACACTAGTCAAAATCGCATAATCTGACACAGTGACTATCGTAATCAACAAATAATTGTGTAGACCGAACCACCCATCCCTCAGATGTATGTCGCAATACAGAAGAAAAGACTTGTCACTTATTTCCGTTACATCGTGACTTTAATGGGCCCATGCTACTCGGTCAAAGCTGCTTACAGTGATCAAAGATGCACAGACATAAGACCTGCAAAAGCAAGCAGAACAACAATAGGCCTCCCCCGATTCAATATACAATCAGAGACAGTTGATCTGATGTCTGCAGTGAAGCTCATTCAACAGGCCTCTTCCGTCCGACAGTGTTGACATATGCCAGAATGCAGCGAAGTGTTGCAGTTTCCCTCAGAATGACACGCAGCCAACAAGCACCTGTTTTTGCTTCTGAATTCCATTATTCTGTCAGCTTCTTCTTACGCACTTGTAATAAATCAGCCCTGCTGACGCCCCAAGCAGAATCTGAACTCTACCCTTCCTTAAAGCAAGAACAAAGTAATAAGAGCTGAAAGTCATAAACACTTTTATTTTGAGACCGTCTACCCGGGAGCCAGATTGATATTGATACTATAATTACAACATGAGACATAGGTACAGTATATGAGAGACAAAAACACGACACGTCTGGATCTTGCGAGTTTGGCTCGTTTCCCCTCGAACTGTTCATGGTCTGTTTCCCGGCAAACTTGGCTGCTCTTTCCTTGCCTCCATCTTTTTTTTTCTATTTCCTAATGGCTTCACGTCTCTCGTCGCCCTTTTGAAGTGGCTTTAGACTTGCGAGACTCTAGTATGTGACAAACAGGCAGAGATAGCGTCAGATTCCTCTCCACAGAGGGCCGCCGCTCACAGAGAACTTTACAAGAAAAACTGTCACAAAGCAACCTTCTCGGGATGCGTGATAGATTCATGTGAACCACTACAATAGTCCTCGATACTTGATCAAATAATGAACGCTGTGTTCTCCCTACGGTAAGTCCAATTTGTACTGGAAAATATTTGCCTTTTGTGACAGGGTGTAGGAAAGTTGTCAAAGCTTTTTAAAAGGCTGAGTGTGTGTGTGTGTGTGTGGCTTGTTTTCCTGCAGGAAACGAGGGTATAATTAGGACAAAGCTGGTACAAGGCTATCATTTGGCTGGACTTTGTTGATGTACACACTGCTCGGGTGACTTCTCTGGCCCACCTCCAATAAGAAAAGGTAAATTTGGTTTCTCACAATAAGGTAAGCTATAATACGTGGTAAGGTTTTATGTGTGTGTTCTGCCTGTTTTGTGGTATTTTATCTACTGTCTTTATCATGCGGATCCATCCCACAGAGCACTGCAGCATAAAGACTCTTCTGCCGCCTCTACTCAAAGACAACGTCAGTTTGCATTGGTGTTTATTTAAGATTTGTTGAAACAGCCATGCTGAGAAATGCCGTCTCGCCGTGCTTTCCTCTCTTTCTCCACCTTCTTTTTAAGATCAAATTCCATTCCCTGTGTTTTGACACCAAAGGTTTTACCAGATGAAATACAGAGACCATCAAATCCTTGCTTCTATTTTAACTTCCCACTCGATGAAAGGTGACGTTTGGGATGCTGGTGATATACTGTACGTGTGTATCTTTAGCTGCTCTGTGAAAACTGCAGATGGTTGGGAGGGTGTTGAAAATAGTGGATTAAAGAAAGATTTCAGTGTACGCCCATCTGGATATGGACCATACTGATCTGTTCTCGTATTTGTTTTGTATTTTGCCTAAATTGGTCAATATTTATTAATTTATGTATTTATTTTTTAATTACTGACTTTTTAAGAAAATAAATGTTATTTTTGTCCAATTACGATAAGTTCATAAACATTCATAAACAGAATGATTTTAGTGAGTAAACTTGGTTATTTCTCACTTTTGCCATCACATATTGTAATTAAACAGGAAAAACAACACTAACCCATGACATTTCTCTGTCAATATGTTTTGTGCTAACACTGTTACATTTAAAATGTTTCAGGGATTGAGCTTTACGGGGTTACAGGTCAAAGCAGAAATGCCAAATATCAGCCTTAACTAGCAAATATCACACAACTCTACATTATTCAGTCGATTTGTTTTTTTTTACTTTGTGCCAAGAAAAACAAATTATGTGCAAAAACTTTTTTCTTTTAATATCCTGCCTATAACAGATTTAAAAGTTTGAGCTTGACAAGGATGGTTATAAATAAAGACTCCAAGATCTTCTGTTTGAACCACACGATCAAAAATACTTGATATCACAAGGTGATATTTTAATTTCTACAAAAGCAATTAGTTTTTGTTAATATAGATAGCAAATCTTCATTAGTCATTGGCTGAGATAGCAAATATTTAATAATAAAATATTTAATTACACACTAAACTGAGTTAAAACTGATAGATAATCTGATTAGATAGCCTGTTAATAATTTCAGTAGTCAGCCATGGGACACAAATTGCAGCATTTTCTGATATATATATATATATATATATATTACAAGTATTATTATTATTATTATTATTATGTTGTTGTTTGATGTTTTGTTTGAAATAAATATGCAGGTTTCATAAATTGTTTTTGCGCAATCATGAGTTATAAAGTCAAAGCATCATAGTTTTTCGTGTGGTTCATGTGTAATTCTACATTTCAAAGAATTTCTAAATTTTTAAATTAATTTAAAAAGGGGTAAACGCAGTAATAACATGGTAATAACATTGTAACATATTTTTTTTTCTACATTCACTCATTATTGAGGAGTTGCTGATCAGCTACAGAATGGTTTTAGTTGAAAAATGTTAAGTTATGATTGGACCAAATGGACCCAGAATGCAAAAATCGTGTACAGATTTTCAATGCATTATGAGAGTTACACCTTTAATGTCAGTAAATCTCAGCTTTATCCATTGTTTGTTCAAAACGTGACAAAGAAAATTGTGGGAAAATTGCAAATGCTACACAGTGAAAATAAAATTTCCATCTATTTGCTCTTTGTTTACAAGTCATGAACTCTTTTCTATTTGCACTCTGGTCCATCATCAATGCAGCAGGGTGAGAAGAGAGATATGCTTTGATGCTTGTGATGAGTGTGATTAAACTTTTACTATGGCTTGCCTTTGTTATTTATTGAAATGACAAAGACATTCATCCTCCATAATAAATGTGGCGTAGAGTTGGGATGGATGGGACTGTGACTGGAATAGGAAGGTGCTTTCAGTCTTTTCATCTGCTGGAGAGAACTGAGCCATGCTTCACTGTCCAGCTCTTGTAATGAGGACAATACTTTATTCTTGAATAAAAAACAATACCTGTAGGAGCAGGGCCGCATTAAGACCTCACTGGGCCCCCGGGGCTATGACTTACTGCAGCGCCCCCCATCACAATAATGATATATAGTTTAAAATAGGATTTTTATCCAATCAAAATTTTTGATACCAATATATAATTCTTGTTACCAATTCTAATATCACAAAATAAAATTAAAAATACTAGCCTATGTAAAAACAAACTTACTGAAGACAAGTAAACAGTCATGAATTACAATAGAACAAAGAAATCGACCTACAAACACTTAAAGCACTGAATAAGAAATATGAAATAGACTAGACTACAAATAGACTGAATAGTCTTCACTGTATAAAATCAATATACATTCTTATTTATTTTACAAAAGTGATTCGGTCAAGGACAGTGAGTGATTTTCTTTCTAATGTTTAATTTACATTATTGACACAAATGGCAACACGTGTACAGATTTTCAATGCATTATGAGAGTTACACCTTTAATGTCAGTAAATCTCAGCTTTATCCATTGTTTGTTCAAAACGTGACAAAGAAAATTGTGGGAAAATTGCAAATGCTACACAGTGAAAATAAAATTTCCATCTATTTGCTCTTTGTTTACAAGTCATGAACTCTTTTCTATTTGCACTCTGGTCCATCATCAATGCAGCAGGGTGAGAAGAGAGATATGCTTTGATGCTTGTGATGAGTGTGATTAAACTTTTACTATGGCTTGCCTTTGTTATTTATTGAAATGACAAAGACATTCATCCTCCATAATAAATGTGGCGTAGAGTTGGGATGGATGGGACTGTGACTGGAATAGGAAGGTGCTTTCAGTCTTTTCATCTGCTGGAGAGAACTGAGCCATGCTTCACTGTCCAGCTCTTGTAATGAGGACAATACTTTATTCTTGAATAAAAAACAATACCTGTAGGAGCAGGGCCGCATTAAGACCTCACTGGGCCCCCGGGGCTATGACTTACTGCAGCGCCCCCCATCACAATAATGATATATAGTTTAAAATAGGATTTTTATCCAATCAAAATTTTTGATACCAATATATAATTCTTGTTACCAATTCTAATATCACAAAATAAAATTAAAAATACTAGCCTATGTAAAAACAAACTTACTGAAGACAAGTAAACAGTCATGAATTACAATAGAACAAAGAAATCGACCTACAAACACTTAAAGCACTGAATAAGAAATATGAAATAGACTAGACTACAAATAGACTGAATAGTCTTCACTGTATAAAATCAATATACATTCTTATTTATTTTACAAAAGTGATTCGGTCAAGGACAGTGAGTGATTTTCTTTCTAATGTTTAATTTACATTATTGACACAAATGGCAACAGCTATATTAGGCTGCTTTGGAGGAATAGTTCACCAAAAATTTAAGTTATGTTGTTGTTCTAAACCTGTACGAGTTTCCTTCTGCTGTTGAATGCAAAAGTATATATTTGGAGCAATACTGGTAACAGTTTCTGTGCCCCCATGACTTCCATATGAAAAAATAAAACACTACTGGAGTTAACAGGGACAAGAAACTTTCTGGTGGTTACGAATATTCTTCAACATATCTTCTATTATGTTGAGGAGAACAAAGAAATGCATACAGGTTCAGAACAACTTGAAACTCAGTAAATGATGACAGTATTTACATTTTTGGGTGAATATCCCTTTAAAATCTTATCATATATTGTCAGGATCTCATATAGCCAACTAGCGCACATGCATCTATTAACGTTCATTTAAGACACAAATGACTGTGCTGATGATGAGACAGGCATTTTGACACATAACTATGTGTATTCAAACGTTTAAACACAAGGCGCGAAAAATAACTCTTAGTTTAGTCAGGCGCAAAATGAATTCTGCCCCACTGCTTAATGCCCCTGAACAGTTAAATTAGTCTTTAAACCACAATGCTTAAAATGCGTTTAAATGAAAAGCTTACATCATGACGTGCAAAAGGAATTTCTCAACCCATAAGCGAATATACTAGGCCTATAGAGTTTGTTCAAACACAAAAAGCAATATACATCCATCAAGTTAATAATCAAACTAACCTAAAATCTGTGGGGACGATGACGCTGTTTTTATCTGCTCCATATGTCCGGTCCATTTGCTGTTCCCCAACTCCCACTCCATCATCAGCTTTAGTAAAATAAATTGTGGATTTTAGTGACTAACTCATGTTTTCTCCTCTCTCGCAATTTTTTTTTTGAATAGTTGACATTTTTACTTATCGAAGATTGTTCTTTGCATGACCATTTCTAGATGACACCAGAACGAAGTGAAGAGAGGTGAATGCAGATATTAGACGCAGCGATTACCTGATAGGAGATGCGTGCACAGGTAGTTCAAAAGTAAAATATAGAATGAATGTATTTGATTGGTAAACCAAATTCAAATGTGATGTTTTAATCTCTGATGATATGCATGGAATTTACGGAAAAACTTAATAATACTGCTAAAAAGTGAGGGGCGTGGTGGGGCTATGGCGATCGGCTTTCAATCTACTCCAAGCCAATGATGGGCCCCCTCTTTGCTTGGGCCCCGGGGTTTCAGCCCAGTGGTTAATGTGGCCTTGTGTAGGAGATGAAGATAGACTTTTAGATGAGCTGGCATTTATTATGAAAGACCCTAGCTGGATTTTTGCTTGCTAATTAATATAAAACTATGAGCTAAGCACAGTATAATGAATTAAGGTCATTTGCAGCACATGTATGATATGTTATAAGTTTTTTTTTCTTTCTTTAGCATATGGTCAGGGAAAGAAGGTGCTTATAATCAGTATATAATTATTGGTGACCTCAGAATCTAAAAATACACATTAAATGAGTGGTTTTATTTTGCATTTATTTTATATGAGGTTTAGTAACCAAAATTAAGCTGTCACTCTATAAGAACTGGTTTGGGACTAGTTTTGTAAGTTGATTAAAAAAAAGGTTTGGGGTATATAATATATTTTTTAAATGTTTATTATTAATATTATTATTATTACTATTAACCTCAAGACTATTTTTTTATTTATATATATTTTTGTGTTTTACATTTCTTGCAATATTAATGTCATGTTATATCATTTATATAACAGATGTATTTTGTTTCTAAAACACATGGGATTTGTGCCTCAAAAGTAATTAGTAAAATAATGGGACAGCGAAATCTATTACATTCATGGAAGTGCCACATGCCTTGGAGTCCGGCTGCAGGATATATGCTAATGTGTGACATTATGACGGAAATGATGCCTGTCCTCTTGTAATCTCGCTTCACTGATCAGAGTCCAGCTGAGGCTGATGGGATAGCGGGCATGCCTATATTTTGGCTGAGGACAACCCAATGCAAACAACATTTCCATCCCATTTGTTCTGATGGGAACACCTCGCACGCCAGACTCATAAAAGTGATAGAATATGGCTGTTGAAAGGATACATTGAAAAACTGATAAATTTCATTGCATGTCTCCGTTGCGCTGTTTTCCATTCGTCTCACAGTTTTCCATTAATAAATAAACAAATAGACTTATAGATCACAAGGAAAAATAAATGGACAAGAGGGACTGAAACAGCATTATCCCTCAAATCTAGTGCTGGGTGAGTTTTAGTATTCTCTTTTTAAAGCATGGTCTTTAAAGACTTTGAGACTTTTTTTTTTTTTTTGGTGTACCTCAATCATGATTGCTGTCACAATCAGTTGCGACACATTTCTGTATTTTAACCACCAGAAATCATGTGTTTACCAGTTTACAGAAGGAACTCAGGAATGTTACATAAACTTACAGTATGTGATATAACAAATCTCACGTACCAAGATGGCATAATGACAAGAAATTATGAATCTCGACAGTTGTCAGTCATTAATTTTCCACTCACAAGTTACTGTATATTTTTATACAGACCAGTCTAAGCCAACATGTAGGCAGAGAAATCACCAGATTCCTCCTTGTGCACTTTCTGTCCCCCTTGGCTATAAACCTTAGTAGAAACCTTTAATAATGTTCAGCTTAGCATTAGACATGGTATCTCATGCTCTAATGATTCTCGTACTCTCTAAATAAGGTTTATTTGACATACTGAAGCATGGGAGGCATTTTTTTTTTTGCAATGCTGAAATTGACCTGTGTGCCGGGGTTTAATTTCCTTGACTTGTTTCTGTCTCAACCTTTAATTTGAATGGTTGAGGAATCATTGTTTGTGGAGTCGCACAGTGCCTCCGGCAAAATATCTGTAATTGGGTTTGACCTTTTACTGGGAATACCAAAGAAAGAAATGAGAGTTTTTCTAATGGCACTGGTGAGGATGCTGTGGTTTACTGAGTGCCTGTATTTCAAACCATTACAATGAGCAACGTTGATTAAGCTGTGCATATCACAAACTTCATGTGGACAAACATTATGCAGTTTACAATGGCCACTATCCATTTTAGTTTCATTTGTGTTGTGAAGATGAGTTTTCATTAGTCATAAGTAATATAAACAGGCTGGTTTATAAGATAAGCTCTCCAAATCCCACTCCTGAATGCAGATTTACTCACTGAGAATATAAAAGCTGCTAAAATGCTGACAAGTTTGATATTTCAGCATGTCAGAAACCAATTCTCAACAGAAAATCATCTGTATTCTTTATTTAAGGATTAAATCATTAAGTTGAATTATGCATTAACATAATATGAACATAATTATATGATGGGAGTCAAGACTTCTGAGTTTGGACAGACCAAAGCTATCATTTTAAGACATTTGGAATGTTTTAAAATGGCTAATTTTTTGGCATGGTTCCATCTTTGCTCATGGACATTTTGACATAAATGATATTGTAAGGGGGAAAAAGGCAACACAAATTCATTGATGGCACCACAAGAACAGTGCCAAAACCTTTACTAGTGACAGTCCTATCCTGACAAATATAAATCCAAACTTATTCCTAAATTTGACCCTTTCAGAAGCATCGTAAAACATAACTACAACATGATATTTGTGAATCATATCTTTGCTTGTTATTAGGCTATACACTATTGCTCTAAACATTTGGGGTTGGTACGTTTTTTTTTTCCAATGGAGTCTCATGATTACAAAACCTACATTTATTTGATCAAAAATACATAAAATTGTGAAAACATTAACATTGTGAAATATTATTACAATTTCTCATCATTACTCCAGTTTTTAGTTTCATGTGATCCTTCAGAAATCATTCTAATATGAAGAGGTATCATATCGATCACAAGTGCATTATGGAGTACCTCAAGGCTCAGTACTAGGGTTGTTAATTTTCACGCTTTACATGTTACTCCTGGGAGATATCATCAGGAAACACGGTGTTAGCTTTCACTGTTATGCTGATGATACTCAGCTCTATATTTCTTCACGGCCCGGCGAAACATGCCAATTTGAAAAACAAATGGAATGCATAGTCGATATAAAAAACTGGATGACGAGTAATTTCTTACTGCTAAATTATGAAAAAACAGAGGTGTTGATTATCGAACCTAAAACCTCTGCATGTAATAACCTAGAACACTGTCTAAGACTCAATAGCTGCTCTGTCAATTCTTCGTTGTCAGTTAGGAACCTAGGTGTGCTATTTGATAGCAATCTTTCCTTTGAAAGCCACATTTCTAGCATTTGTAAAACTGCATTTTTCCATCTCAAAAATATATCAGAATTACGACCTATGCTCTCAATGTCAAATGCAGAAATGTTAGTTAATGCGTTCATGACCTCAAGGTTAGATTATTGTAATGCTTTATAAATAAAGGTGACTTGACTTGACTTGACTCAAGAAACCTAATAATTATTATCAGTGTTGAAAACAGGGTAACACTTTAGAATACTATTCCATTGTTAATGAATAACTACACAGGAACAAATGACTAATGCACTATTACCATTGTAGTAACTACTATTACATAACAAGAAACTCTGATTAACGATTTAGTAAGTAATAGCGCTCAGTTGAAACGGGTAATTCACTATTAGCTAATCGATAACAACAATTTTTTTCATACCTCACCAAGAACTACTAAGAACTACTGTATACAGATTCATAATGAATATGAATAATGCATAATGTATAGTTAATTCTAAAGTGAAGGTCATGGTAACCCACTAGTAATGACTCAAGTATTGCCAAATTCTTCAGAAGGAATTACTATTTTTTTTTGACTCAGTATTCTAAAGTGAAGATCATGATAACTCAGTAGTAATTATTACTTAAGTCATTGTAAAATCAGAGTTACTTGTTAGATACTAGTAGTTACTAGAGTGCTAATATTGCGCTACTCATGTGTTCTTGTGTAGCTATTCATTAATGATGGAACAGTATTCTAAAGTGTTACCAAAAACAGTTGTGCTGCTTAATATTTTTGTGGAAACAGTGTGATGCTTTTCTTTTTCAGGATTGACAGACATGTCAAAACTCCTCCAGGGCCCCAAAAACCCCCTTAGACCCCAGAGGGTTAATGAATACAAAGTTCAAAAGAGCAGAATTTATTAGAAAAATTTATATTTTGTAACATTATACATCTCTTTAATACACCCTTGCTGAATAAAAGTATATACTAATTTCATAAAAAAACAAACAAAAATTTTTTGAAAGGTACTGTTTTTCTTAATTACATCGAATCCTTTCAGAAGCCTTTTTTTTAATAAGAGCAAAGAGTCGGCTAGCCTTGTAATCAAGTGACTTGTGTGAAAGTCTATGGAGAAACTGACAGACTATTTTGATTGATTCTCTAATAGTACTGAATGAAGGGTGAGAAGTTAACATGATATTTATAGTGCCCCTGCGTTTACGATGCAGGCAGTAATGGTTATGAATGCTGCCCTGTGAATGGGGTCCCTGCTCTATTGAGTTCAGTCAGTCACTCATGACATACATTTCACTAGAAAGTAAGCATTTACCTCTAGCCTGAACCTGTGAGTGCTGTTGAACGGCTATAATCAATTTTAAGTAGGCGAAACCTGCGCTGGATAATATTTTCACCAAACCTCTCCCTTTGATAATCATAAAAGAAGAACTCCCCATAGCTAAAATAGTCCAATAAAAAGCCATTTAACTCTCAAGTTTTGAATAGGACTATTTATAGTCATATCTGCACTGTAAATCCTTCTTTTTATTTGACACTTTCCAGTCTCCCCTATAATTGCACCACATTTAATTTGCCCTAAAACATATTTTATGATTCAGCCTGTGGTTTAGACACAGAATGTTCAAACTGGGTTCATTTCTGCATAGGAATGCAATTAAAGCGTCTGTGCTATAATGTCAGTGCCAGCTCTTTCTGTTTTGCTCTGTGTTTTGTGTTTCCTCTTTCCCTGGAGCTGCTGTATTGGAGTCTGTGCAGTGGATCTGTCCTTGGTGCTGATTGCCGACCAATATGAGGATCCAAGGTTCCTTTGAAGCGACATGCCCATAAATGCAGCCCATCGTGTAGCGGAAAGCAAAGGAAAATTATTTGTGTGCTATCACTTTTTTATTCCTTGATTAAACAGGTGCATCACACAGGCCTCAACATGGTCTTTGTCTTTCTCTGCACATGAGTCTCATGAGATCCTCAGGCTGCTGGATACAAAGTTCCTCTCTAATGATCATTAAGTCATGGTCACATTATATTTAATTGCTGCTAGCTGGAAATGAGATTGTCTGCACAGTTGTGTAATTATGGTTTTAATTATAAAGCCCTGAGTTGAGTGAGCACTGTGTTGTCGGGTAAGATAAGACCAAGGAAATTATCAGCATCTGCAACACACACACACACACACACACACACACACACACACACACACACACAAACATCCACACAAACACACACACACCATATGGTAGCTGGATTTTCTTTCCGGTTATGGATGTGACGTAACCACGCAATGACATATAACAGCAAATTGACAAATTACGTCAATTTACCGTGAAATCGGACATGACACCTCGAATTATAAATCATTATTATAAGCTTACCGTTGCGAATGGGAGACAGTTTTGAACACTGATGTCTTATATACGGCTCAATTTTATTTTTGAGCAACCACAAAAGGTACATACTGCAGCTTTAATTAAATGTATGAATCAAAGTTCACCTCGAAATATTCGACATTTTAGATTCAACCCCTCGGCACACAAGATTTTGTTTTAAAACACTAGGGAATCAGGAGTGGATTGGTTGAGACTGATGTGGGATTCTCCTTCAAATGAATTCTACCTCTTTACATTCAAATTCGAATTACAATTGCATCTTGTTTTCCCTCAATTCAAATTCAGGACTGGAATGCAAATTAGAATGCAAGAGGCATTCTCATTCAATTCTAAACCCGCACTCTGATACATTGTCAGCGAGAGAGATTAAGAGTGATCTCTCGGCTAATCCTCCTTGTGATTGTGTCCATGCTTCTATCAAAGCACTACATGGTCAGGAGTCTCTTATACACACGCTCACGAATTCCCACATTCACATTCATTGCGTGCAGCTGACGAGTTTGTGCTCTGTCAGCGAAGTGTGGCATCACATCTGAAAATCTACATTGCGGGTTCGAGCTGCTAGCTGCTTTCCGTGCCTGTCACACAAACGCGCCAGATGTTGAACCCAAGCATGAAATAATTCCACCCCAACACTGACCCTGTCAGCCACGGGCCTCATCAACTTGTTAAGTGTCATTCCTCCCTGATAGAATAGTATGCAAAGCAATATGAGGTTTATCCCTGCTACAACACAAACACGACCTGAATGCGGTATCAGCAAACACCGTGCTGCTTCCCTCAACAGGCACCCCTCAGCGTAAATGATTGATAAACTCGGCAAAGAAAAACATACTGGTAATTGGACTAGCTGAGATGAAGGAATAGTTGCACTGGATCCTTATGAATTTGTGACGGGGAGGTTGGCACGAATATTACGGTTCATGGCACTTGTGCAATCAAGGAAATGGAGGGAGAACTAATGGCGGGATTGCTTGTGCACTTAGTGATTTACCCTCCCAAAGGCCCTGTGTGAGGCCCTGAGTGATTTCTCAAGTGATAAGTCTGGTATTCTGTGAGATATGCATACTCGGCTAGAGGGAAAGTATAGTCATTGGTCTTGATTCGATCTATCTATCTATCTATCTATCTATCTATCTATCTATCTATCTATCTATCTATCTATCTATCTTCAGTCTGTCTGTCTTTCTTTCTATCAGTCTGCCTTTCTGTCTGCCTGTCTGTCTGTCTGTCCGTCGATCTATCTATCTATCTATCTATCTATCTATCTATCTATCTATCTATCTATCTATCTATCTATCTATCTATCTATCTATCTATCTATCTATCTATCTCTCTATCTCTCTATCTATCTC
>NW_015505574.1:616077-618421 GCF_001515645.1 Sinocyclocheilus grahami
TGTGTGTGTGTGTGTGTATGTGTATGTTAGACCAGTTTATGTGTTTATGTAGTATGTTAGACTAGTTTAAGTGTTTATGTAGTTAATAAAATCTTACTTGTATCACACTTGACGTGGTTCATTGTTTGCTCATAACTGGAGTCACTTAATCATGCAGATTTATGCTACAAGCTTTTGTAGAATTGTACAGTAAGGAAGTTATTTCCCTTAACCAGGAAATTAACGTTCTTAGAATTGACAAGACAGTTGACCCTGAGAGGTCAGCTAAATATCTACAGCGGATCTAAAATATTCATAATTAATTATAACTAGTTATGATTAATTATTCATATTTCCCATGAGCTGATTCGTTACACTACATTGAGTGTTGAAGTGGGCAACTGGCCTTAGCAGGTTCAGAAAATAGAGACTGGTATCCCTCATTTATTTATTACTGAATTAAGTGGAGGTATTCAATTGTGCAGTGGAAAATGTGAAATGAATAACATATCAACCCAAAACGCACAGTCCTCCCAAGCCTAAGCTCTTTCTCTGAACATGAAAGCCCTTCCAGAGAGTTTAGGCTACAGAGAAGTTTTTGATGTAGTCCTTTCCATCTGAAGTGTCCTTGAAGTAAAAGAAGGAGAGAAGAAAATAGGATCTAGATGTTTTCACTATATGGGTATTCTGCATTTCTCTCAGACGTTATATCAGCTGTGGAGTCACTGGACCAGTTTAACTCCTTCACAAGAGCCTATTATTTCTTCAGATGAAATCTCAGTGAATAACGCTGCAGTATTCTTCAACTGAGAGTCCTGTTTATTTATATATTTCTGGGTATAACTTATTTATTCTGGTTTTCATATTTCAGTGGTTGTTGGAAAAAAAACCTGACGTCTATGTTTGCTTTCAAGACCCTTGAAATGCTTGGATGTTATCTGAACGCTTCATCAGGAACAGGGCTGACCAAGTCTTTCTGTGAGGACTTTGGCTTTAGCAGTAAAAGTTTTTTAAATTATTATTATTGGCTTATCTGATTCATATTAGCGCCTAAGGGCCGAGATGCTGGGATGGGTTCCAGCACCCTCTGACCCTACATAGGACAAGTGCTTTGGAGAATGGATGGATGGATGAATGATTCACATTAGTTTATCTGTACAGTAGTGTGAAATATACATGATGAAACACATGAAATTTATAAACCTGGTCAAAACTAAACACACATGGGGTTTGAATTGCCTCAAGCAAAAATATATTTGTGTAACTTTTGGCTTTAAGGTCATGATCCAAATATGACTTGGTTTTTTTTTTGGGCCTGGTTTGCTAGCAAAACTACAATAGAAAACAAAACTGTTGTACTACTATTGTACTATTGTTCTACTTATATTTCACTAATGTTCTTACCCAATTAAAAAGTGTATCTTTCCAGTATGCTGATTTGCTGAAATATTTCCTATTATTATCAATGTTGAAGACAATATTAAATAACATTTATTGGATACATGTAATGACTTCTGTCAAATGTTTGTGGTAAAAATGAAAGGTTTTAGCCTAAACTAAACTACTCCCCAACTATGTCCCTTAATATTGTGCTGTAGCCACTAATGTAAACATGAGATATATGGCAAAGCCAAATCAGATTTGTGTGCAGTGTTGAACACAGTCTTTGATCTTCCATTCTTTTCCAAACTTGCTTTATTTTTATGTCAACAGTAATTAAAAATTCCCCCCTTTTAGGACGGCTCATTTATTTTGTACCATGTCAGCAGAATGTGACAACACCTCCTTCGAGTGTTTACCAAACCTTTAGATAATAAAGGAGTGAGATTTATGCTTTCAATTAAAGGCTAAAATAATCTCCTATGTAAGTTGATATAAAACGTGCAGGTGATGCAGGTTTACAGGAAGCCGTGACATCGCTCTATAAATACAGAGCCTGAGCTGACCTTGTGTGAAGTCTACGGCGCTGAAGGGCCGAGACCAGCTCTGAGGACCAGTCTGTGTGTCTCTAGCTGTATCGACCTCTCCTCGGGCCCTTTGTGTGGATCACCTGAAACACAGCCAGCACTCCTGTGTCCCCGCAGGGGTTGTTTTTCAAAGACTTCTCGAGACCGATATGGACTTCCTTCCCCAGCATGCCACTAGCAGTCCATCTCCAATGTCGCCTTCAGTATCAACAAAGCAATTAGTCTGAATGATTCCTCTTTGTGTTATTCGATACCTTTCCTGCACGACACTTTCAAATGTAGGATGTCAATTCATGAGGGAAAATTGGAAAAGCTGATCTCTGGCAATCAAAGAAAGTCTTTCTGCAAAATTTAATCTTGCTTTTAACGTCAGAAACTTCATTCGTAAGCTTTTTTAC
>NW_015505574.1:618431-619006 GCF_001515645.1 Sinocyclocheilus grahami
AAACACAGTCTAAAGGCAATTACAGTAGAAAGTGTAAACCATAACAGAGTGCAAAAGAAAAACTGTCCATGAGCAAAGTTGTTTTGCCCGGCCAACAGGCCATGTAATTTGCTCCATTTCGAATGTGACACATAGATCCTTTTTCTAATAAAAGCTTCTGGAAGATGGCTGAACAACAAGAAGAGATAAAAGATCATGTCAAAAGTTTGGCAGAGACTACTCTACTCGTGAACTGTAAGTCTTAATTCCCTCCGCAGGAATGCACTCTCCCAGAATATTGTAATCGATGTGCTCTGATGTTAGCAATTATACCGTGATTGAATTATTTCAGTCATTTCGAAGCAGCTAGATTGGGAGGAGGTGATGGAGTTATTTGTCAACAGGCTGCTGCGTGCGATATATTGTTATCTGAATCCATCCAGGCACGCGTTCAATTAAGTGACACGCTAATATGTCATTTGTGTTTTTTGATGCATTCGAAAAAGCCATAAGAAATCCCTTCTGAAGCTGTCCCGAGGACCCGCTGATCTTGTGTATTAGATTTGTACTGTATTTGAGAGGGAAACATAATCAAA
>NW_015505574.1:619016-620033 GCF_001515645.1 Sinocyclocheilus grahami
ACATGGATTTCGTGTAAGTAAATAGATTTATTCCTCAGACTTGCCAAATCGCTTATCACTTTTATGTGAGCATCGCTGGAAGGAGTTCAGAGTTTAAATGTATAAATAGCAGAATGCTAATAACTCTAGCAGTAGCTAATTTATACAAGAAGGAGGGCACTCTGCACTGATGCATATTTCAGTGTCGCAGTGCCCCAGCCTCTTCTAATGCCACTTATATCAGCATTTTTGCCGTTTTAAATTATTAATACGACCATTAGGTCAGAGTATACAGACTAAATAGTGACGAGGGATGCACTCATGAACGCATGCTATTACTTTTCAATACTAAAACCGAATTCAGTTCTAAATCTGAGACAGTGTGCATGAGTGACATTTCTAATTATCACTAAACTGTCCATTTTTATCTGTAAACTGCTTTGGTTTTACAGCCTTTTTCTAGGTATACTTTCATCAAATGAAGGACAGATATAAATTGGGTCAGTAATCGCCACCAGGTGAAACGAATGAATTCACAAATTAAAATGTCTCAAAATAAAAGTTGCAACATCAGCATCACATGATGCAGCTTAAAAAAGAAAAAAAAAATCTCAATGCATATGCTCATAACACATAAAGAGAAGTTGTTCAAATCTGGCCTCTGCTTTTGTGTCTATTCTTTACTCTAAAAAAATAAAATACCATACTCAAACTGAGAAATATCACGAGGAATTAAATTCGTCCTTGATCGTTTGAGATAAAAGAGTTCATTGTACTATAAAAACATACTGTAACTTTCAAAACTGAAAAGTTTCTTCACAGCTAAAAAGCTTTATTGATATGAAGCTGGCAAAACACAAACATACACAAAAAATGACATCTGAAACTTAATGAGGTCAATATTGTCCAGAAACAGAATACATTTGAAAACAGTACAACCCACATTTACACATCTACACCGACTATGTGGTATTCAGAAATCAAATGAAATTTTTTTGTAGTAACAGACAGGGGAGAAAAAACATAAATAGTGTTCAA
>NW_015505574.1:620730-621904 GCF_001515645.1 Sinocyclocheilus grahami
AATTTTTTAATAAGTATTTGAGTTTGATTTGATTTAAATAATAATTATTCATCATTTAAATAAAAAATAATAACTTTCAAAATGCATTTACTCTGCCTAGAATCAGAATTATTATTATTATTAATTATTATTGTATAGCATAAATATGTTAAC
Organism: Sinocyclocheilus grahami; assembly: GCF_001515645.1. NCBI lineage: Eukaryota > Metazoa > Chordata > Actinopteri > Cypriniformes > Cyprinidae > Sinocyclocheilus > Sinocyclocheilus grahami. The sequence continues at coordinate 620,884 of NW_015505574.1, forward strand.
TGAAAACAACTCACTTTATTCAGGTAAAAAGTATAAACAAATATGTTGTTAAATTATGGCTAGCTGTGGAACAAGTAATATTCAGTTACTTGTATTATTGTATGAGATTGAAATGGTTTATTGATGATAAATATATTAATCTGCATTTGGAAAAACTAATAGCTGTAGAAACACCTTTCACTCAGAAATTGCTCGTAAGGAACAGCAAGTAATACATTGCGATAAACATGACATTTTTAAATGGAAAATTCGAACTTACTGCAATAATATTTGTTTAATTACAAACTTGAAAAATATGTTTAACATTTGTGGTTATTGTGTATTTAAAACACTTTCAGGTTATTATTAGTATTACACAAATCTTACCTGTTTTGTTAATGTATGACAAATATGCATCACATTAGGTTTATTAGTTTATGTTAAAACTATGGAATCCAAATGGATGGAAATTTTACATGGAATTCAAATACATAAAGCCTAAATTTAGGCCGAAATATTTTTCGTAGTGTGTAGGTCAGGATATGTCATTTGTAACATAATGGATGTTCTCACCCCTTTTATTCATTAGATCTGTTGCCATAGATGGACGCGTTTGTTGCAAGGTGAGAATTTAGAATTGGTTTGTGGCATAATGGTTCATCCAACTGGTTGCAGTATAATGATAACCTTTCTAGTATTCTGAGAGCTTGCAAACTGCAAAATGGCAGTGTCAGCACTCTAACATAAGACACAATGCTAAGCAAAATCACTCTCGGTTCTTATCAGGACTCTTTTTGGCAGGCTGGATCAAGCATCCTCAAAAGGAGTGCAATATGTTATAGCTTCCCAGAAAGCTTTGGCCTGTTCTTATGAAATATTTGCAGACTATAACCCTCACCTGCTGCCGCATATCTAGATAAATGAGAAAGGGTGATATAGAGGAAATTTCAGCCATGATTTCAGATGAACTAAAATTCCATTTGCGGAGATGGTGGCCGCGCTGCATTGCAAGTAGTGGTCCATATCTCTCCATAGACTGTCA
>NW_015505574.1:622079-639168 GCF_001515645.1 Sinocyclocheilus grahami
CCACTATTTATCTTTGTTACACCTTTTCAGATTAGAAAAGGTTCCTATTCCACATAGAGAACATGACTTTTTTTTGTCTCTTAAGTCAAGCACGCACTGTAAGACTGAAGCTGGTGTGCAACAAGAAGTGGCAGATGGTAGGCGACTCCCTGTTGCCATCCGTTTTAGTATGCGCACTTTAGTATGCGCAGATGCTATGAGACATTTCAAATTGGTGTTAAATGCAGCCAGTCTTCAGGTGACTATCGAGAGTAGAGAGAAATCAGCCATGAGCAACAGGCAATTAAATTACAAGAGGACGAAAGATCACATGAGGGCAACACAGTGAGAAAAAAACCACTTAAATTGCTCATATATGCCTTTTTAGTTTTTTTTCTGTTCTGTAGATTATTGCATCAAAATAACAAGTTTTGCATGAGGGCCAAAATGTTCAAACCGGTCATGCAAATTTGCCACTGTAACCAACAGAAAGCTGCTTCATGCATCTACAGTATTGACAATGGACCTTTGTTGCCCAAAAAATTTGAGTAGCATGATCCTGCAATACCAGATACTGAAGTTCCAGGACTTACTAGTTACTAGTAGCAGTTAATGGTAAAATAAATTTGTGTGTTTGTGATTGCAATAATAAATTAAAATAATGTAATAAGAAACACCATTTTGCAACATCAAGCAGCTTAATGAACTGTTTTTGTACAGCTGACACCGAAAGCCTTGCGCTTTCAGGTTTAAATTGACCGCATCTACTCTTATATTAAAAATGGAAAAATAATCAGTTCTGTTAGTCTAGTTTAATATGTGACTGCATCTTTACCATTGCTCAGCTAATTTTTGCAGACAAAATCCAGTAATTTCAATAGAAAATCTGGAATTTCGTGTGAGGGCGAAAGATTTCCCCACACAGATTTGCCGTATTGACCAAAAGAATGCTGCTTAGTGTAAAAACTGACTTCTGTGGCCATGTTTCTAATTCGTAAAGATTGGAATATTGCATAAAACATTTGCTAATAAAGCACCGATTCTATCCTGTGAGTCCAAGAGAACAAAAGTGTCACTTCCTGGAAAACTGATGACAAATATTAGTAAGAAAAAGGAAATTGCTGCAATAGGAGGAGCCACAGTAGCTTTTTTTCATACAAAATAAATGACGTGCACCTCAGAATGTGCAGACAAAATGCAATAAACACTGTCATGTTATCTTGCGTTTGGAGGTGGATTCCTGATCTTTGGGAACGCAGTCGTGTGAGACCATTCTGGGAGGCAATTATACCAAATCATTTTGATGACAGACTTTGGCTCAGGCATTTCAGAATGACTAAACCAACATTTTAGATACTGTGCAACAAGACCATCCACTGGTTAGTCCAGTCATGCTGTATGTCATGATCTGCTGAGGCAAAGTCACATGACTTTTTTAATGCAAATAAAATAACTTATTTTTGTAAGCGTGTTTCCATTATAGTTTATGCGCATGTCTTCTTATTGGATAAAAACAATTATCTGCCTCAACAGAGTGCATACATTTTTTATGTGCATTTTAAGTGTTTTTGCACATTTTAGCATTTCCATCCAGTGCTTTTTGTGCAATATCCCAACATTTGCTCAAACATAAGTAGATGGAAACATAGCTAGAGCGGTGCTTCATACGTCGTCACTACACTATTAACGACAGATCATGGACATTTTGCTAATGTGACGCTACTGTAGCATCTGGACCAATCAAACACACAATATATATTTTGTTAGCTATGCTTAACAAATACTCTGTAACACCCCACAGTTATCAAGCCATATGAGGACCTATGAACCCTTCCCCCCGAAATGCGTAACACCCCAGGAAGCCGAACAGGCCCCTGGTTCCATGGCAACCAACGCTGATATCACTGGGTTTATTGGCCAAAGGAATGCAAAGCAGGGAAAATCCCTACATGTCCCAGGGCAAGAGGCACAAGGCACAGTAGAAATGGACTTTTCTACTAATTAATTCATAGGAAAACCTTTCTTTGAATGAACACACATTTTCTTCAGGCCATTGTGTATATTATTGCTGTGTTGTATTTAATCTGTTGTATTATAGACTATTTTTATTCATGCTTACGATAAACCACTCATTCATATAAGTAACTCTACCATGTCTAGTATCTATGAATTCGCCTTCTTATGATCGAAACAAGCATGTATATTATATGCTGATACCTATGCAACATATTGATGTTCTAAGAATTTTTACTAATTTGTGCCTCAACACCCAAGCGAATTACATATGCAAAATACCATGCTTACAGACAAAGAGTCATAAAACTCCCCAGTATTTCCAACCTCCCGCTTGGGATTTCAGCCTTCCTCATTGGACAAACCCATCTTGAGAGGCGTGAATCTCTGCAGGCTTTAAAAGGCCACACCCCATGTGACCCGCCCCAGTCGGTGGTTCGGTCAGAAGCTAAGAAAATGTGAGAAAACGCTTCAGGATACCAAAGCAGTGTGCCAGGCCTTTCTTCGGCCTAGTCCTTTCCATTTCTCTTCTCTTTACTGCGTTAAGCTTTTAACCCTTCCCTATACAAACTGTGTGTGTGTGTGTGTATGTGTATGTTAGACCAGTTTATGTGTTTATGTAGTATGTTAGACTAGTTTAAGTGTTTATGTAGTTAATAAAACCTTACTTGTATCACACTTGACGTGGTTCATTGTTTGCTCATAACTGGAGTCACTTAATCATGCAGATTTATGCTACAAGCTTTTGTAGAATTGTACAGTAAATAAGTTATTTCCCTTAACCAGGAAATTAACGTTCTTAGAATTGACAAGACAGTTGACCCTGAGAGGTCAGCTAAATATCTACAGCGGATCTAAAATATTCATAATTAATTATAACTAGTTATGATTAATTATTCATATTTCCCATGTGCTGATTCGTTACACTACATTGAGTGTTGAAGTGGGCACCTGGCCTTAGCAGGTTCAGAAAATAGAGACTGGTATCCCTCATTTATTTATTACTGAATTAAGTGGAGGTATTCAATTGTGCAGTGGAAAATGTGAAATGAATAACATATCAACCCAAAACGCACAGTCCTCCAAAGCCTAAGCTCTTTCTCTGAACATGAAAGCCCTTCCAGAGAGTTTAGGCTACAGAGAAGTTTTTGATGTAGTCCTTTCCATCTGAAGTGTCCTTGAAGTAAAAGAATGAGAGAAGAAAATAGGATCTAGATGTTTTCACTATATGGGTATTCTGCATTTCTCTCAGACGTTATATCAGCTGTGGAGTCACTGGGCCAGTTTAACTCCTTCACAAGAGCCTATTATTTCTTCAGATGAAATCTCAGTGAATAATGCTGCAGTATTCTTCAACTGAGAGTCCTGTTTATTTATATATTTCTGGGTATAAATTATTTATTCTGCTTTTCATATTTCAGTGGTTGTTGGAAAAAAAACCTGACGTCTATGTTTGCTTTCAAGACCCTTGAAATGCTTGGATGTTTTCTGAACGCTTCATCAGGAACAGGGCTGACCAAGTCTTTCTGTGAGGACTTACTATGGCTTTAGCAGTAAAAGTTTTTTTTATTATTATTATTGGCTTATCTGATTCATATTAGCGCCTAAGGGCCGAGATGCTGGGATGGGTTCCAGCACCCTCTGACCCTACATAGGACAAGTGCTTTGGAGAATGGATGGATGGATGAATGATTCACATTAGTTTATCTGTACAGTAGTGTGAAATATACATGATGAAACACATGAAATTTATAAACCTGGTCATAACTAAACACACATGGGGTTTGAATTGCCTCAAGCAAAAATATATTTGTGTAACTTTTGGCTTTAAGGTCATGATCCAAATATGACTTGGGTTTTTTTTTTGGGCCTGGTTTGCTAGCAAAACTACAATAGAAAACAAAATTGTTGTACTACTATTGTACTATTGTTCTACTTGTATTTCACTAATGTTCTTACCCAATTAAAAAGTGTATCATTCCAGTATGCTGATTTGCTGAAATATTTCCTATTATTATCAATGTTGAAGACAATATTAAATAACATTTATTGGATACATGTAATGACTTCTGTCAAATGTTTGTGGTAAAAATGAAAGGTTTTAGCCTAAACTAAACTTCTCCCCAACTATGTCCCTTAATATTGTGCTGTAGCCACTAATGTAAACATGAGATATATGGCAAAGTCAAATCAGATTTGTGTGCAGTGTTGAACACAGTCTTTGATCTTCCATTCATTTCCAAACTTGCTTTATTTTTATGTCAACAGTAATTAAAAATTCCCCCCTTTTAGGACGGCTCATTTATTTTGTACCATGTCAGCAGAATGTGACAACACCTCCTTCGAGTGTTTACCAAACCTTTAGATAATAAAGGAGTGAGATTTATGCTTTCAATTAAAGGCTAAAATAATCTCCTATGTAAGTTGATATAAAACGTGCAGGTGATGCAGGTTTACAGGAAGCCGTGACATCGCTCTATAAATACAGAGCCTGAGCTGACCTTGTGTGAAGTCTACGGCGCTGAAGGGCCGAGACCAGCTCTGAGGACCAGTCTGTGTGTCTCTAGCTGTATCGACCTCTCCTCGGGCCCTTTGTGTGGATCACCTGAAACACAGCCAGCACTCCTGTGTACCCGCAGGGGTTGTTTTTCAAAGACTTCTCGAGACCGATATGGACTTCCTTCCCCAGCATGCCACTAGCAGTCCATCTCCAATGTCGCCTTCAGTATCAACAAAGCAATTAGTCTGAATGATTCCTCTTTGTGTTATTCGATACCTTTCCTGCACGACACTTTCAAATGTAGGATGTCAATTCATGAGGGAAAATTGGAAAAGCTGATCTCTGGCAATCAAAGAAAACAAGCCTTTCTGCAAAATTGAATCTTGCTTTTAACGTCAGAAACTTCATTCGTAAGCTTTTTTACTTCTGTAATCTGGCAGGTTTGTGAGAGAAAGAAGATATCCAATACAGGACCGTCCTATACTGTAGATTGTGGGACCCCCATGGCAGGGTTGCCAGGTTTTCGCAACAAAACCCGCGTTCTGTTTTTTTTTTTTGCCGGGGTTTCCCTGGTACAATTTGCATTCTAGGGGATAAATATAACAATACTGGGGTCGCTTCAACCCGCAGATAATGAAAAACAACCACGGCAACAGTGTTAAAGTAGCCCAATTCCACTGAAAAACTACGGACTTGGCAACACTTCCCCATGGTGTAGCCTACTCAAGTTGCACATGGTCTTTATGCATGAATTTATTAAAAAAGAAAGACAAACCATAACATATATAAAAAAAAATAACTGTGAAATGCAGTTAAACATAACCTCTCAATAACCATTAAATGACAAAATTGAGACTAAAAGATATAACAAATACAACTATATACTACAGCAAATAAAACCAGCAAATAATGAAGTAGTAAAAATGCAATGTAATGGGCTTGCTTGGATAACATAGGCTAGCTGTCCACTGATTTCAATATGAGCAGTTAGCTGTAAACGCCAAAAAAGGACTGCTTTGTAGTTATTTAATACAGTTACAATGTTTAATGCACTTTAAAAATGGCAGAAATAGCGCTGGTTAACACGTTTTTTTTTGTGTGGTCCACTGCGTTTCATTTTTTCTGTAAACACGCACTGGACCGGCATTTTTGAACGTTGCACCGCGTTTATGATGCCATGTCAAGTTTAAAATAAAAACGCATCGTTAGCGGATTGCCATGTTTTCTCATGACAAATCTGAGCAACGGTGTGAAAATATGGGCAATGAATCTGCATGTTAAGGCTAACCTCTGGGTAACAAAGCTCTGCTCATGAGGTATGTACAGTGGTGTGAAAAAGTGTTGGCCCCCTTCCTGATTTCTTATTTTTTTTGCATGTTTGTCACACTTTAATATTTCAGATCATCAAACTAATTTAAATATTAGTCAAAGATAACACAAGTAAACACAACATGCAGTTTTTAAATGAAGGTTTTTATTATTTATTATTAAACAAAATCCAAAACTGTGTGAAGTGACCCTGTTTGAAGAAATGTTTGCCCCCCTGTTAAAACTGTGGTTTATCACACTTGAGTTCAATCTTTTACTAATATTTAAATTTGTTTGATGATCTGAAACATTAAAGTGTGACAAACATGCAAAAAAATAAGAAATCAGGAAGGGGGCCAAAACTTTTTCACACCACTGTATGTCTGTTTCTTTAGGTGTTTCCCCATTGCTGTACCTACTTTTCACTGTTTTGTATTAACTTTTGCACAAACTGTATTTGTCCCACATTTTGTTTGCACCAAAACATACATATTTATAAAACATGTATTGTTTATGACCTGTATTAATCGCTGCTATATATGATTTAAAGGGATCATATGATGCTATTTTAAAGATCATTATTTTGTGTATTTGGTGTAACACAATATGGTGACATGCTTTAATGTTCAAAAAACACATTATTTTTCAAATACTTTACATTATTGTAGGTCCTCTATGCCCCGCCTCTCTCAAACGCGTCGTTTTCAACAAAGTCCCCTCCTTTGACAATCGCAGTCTGCTCTGATTGGCCAGCTGACCCAGTGCATTGTGACTGGCCGAACACCACAAGCACGCGTCAGAAATGTAACGACCCTTACCATAATCATGAGCTTCAGCTTTCAAAGTAAATATCAAGACAGTTAATAATGTCATTAGTTTTACAATCAGTTCAAGCCCGAATGGGCAACAGAGTCGCGTGACAGACACAGTGATGATGCAGTACACAAGCCGCGGTTAAGACAGCTGACGTGCTATGATTTCTGACAGGCAGTTCACTCTCCTGTGATGTGACCCTGTTCCCCTCACATACACACACACACACGACGTGTTACTCTGCGCTGCCCAAAACTCCGCATTTGAACAGTTAATAGCAAATACTTAAACTAATAACAAAACATACTTACAGTCGCTGATTCAGAAGCGACAGATTGTCATAGCAAAGTCGGAATTGACCCTTTTTGTTTTTTTAGAAATAGCCTTTGTGCACAGCCAGCCTTGTACTCTTCTAGGTTAAAAAAACTGTCGTCCATAAAATGCGTTGTACAAATTCGAACATCTGGGTTGTGCTGTTCTGTTGTAAATAAATCTTAACCAATGATTCCTAATTGCATCTACTTCCGGAAGGCCAAATAAAGTGCTTTTGCTTTCACAATGAAACACACACCGTCTCCCTGACATGACTGCATCAACATGACTGCTGTTCCTGAGCCTTCTTTCTTTGCGTGCACATTTGGGCGGCATTATGCTAATATTTCCACATAGTGACGTAGACATGTGGGGGCGTGTTAGAACGAGGGGGTTTAGGTAGGCGTGGCTGACTCTTAACTTTTATAAAGAATATCTCTTTGGATTTGAGACTTTAGTCTTTGCAACTTTACAGATCTTCTTTATGCACCAAGAGCTTGTAACACTCCAAAGAGAAAGGAAAACTTGAAATCGCATCATGAAATCACGCATCCCCTTTAACAATAATTTGTCATTTAAGATTTCATAATTTAAAGGTTTAAGACCTGGTTCTCAGTGATCCAGATTAGTTGAGGGGGAAGATTATCAATAAATAAACAATTGTGGTCTGTTTTATTACACAAAGCTAATTTATGGCTTCCAAAAGTAAAAATATAGCACATTAATCATTAGCGCTAATAAGTGAAAATAATGGACAGGATATTCTTCCCTAGTGTTCTACGAAAGAAAGAAATTCATTAGTTATAGACTAGAGTTTCTCACTGAATAAACAAGTATTCATATTTTACAATTCCAGAGACCTTTTTTTGTCAATATGTGTCACTATTCTGTCAGAGTTACTGATGCTGTTTAAACACAAACTTGACATAACCAAATTAACTGTCACAGAAAAAGTTGTCACAAAAATGTGCTAACCACAGGCTCTGGCAGCTACAAATTGGGTTATGAAGGCCTACAGTTATTTTATTGCTCACAACACATAATTCACATCGATGCCTTTTGTATTCAGCTCGATTGGAACAAATTGCTCCTGACTTTTTATAGCAAAACTATTGCAATATTTCAGAATTGAGGATGCTGTTGTGCTATACACTCTTAAAAATAAAAGTGCTTCAAAAGGTTCTTCAAGCGATGCCATAGAAGAACCATTTTTGGTTCCACAAAGAACCATTCAGTCAAAGGTTCTTTAAAGAACCATCTCTTGCTTACCTTTTTATAATCTGAAGAACCTTCTTTCACTACAAAGAACCTTTTGTGAAACAGAAAGGTTCTTCAGATGTTAAAAGTTCTTTATAGAACCATTTAGACAAAACGGTTCTTCTATGGCATCGTGAAGCACCTTTAGTTTTAAGAGTGTAGTGTTACACATTAATGCTCAATGAGATAACCATGCAACCAGCTTCCTCGTTTTCTTTCCATATACTCTAAAACAACAGGCAGTAATTTGTTTTTAGCACCCATTTCTATTACAAAGCAGTGTACAGATGCATGAGGGTTTGGTAATTTCAGTAATTAGCTCATTTGATGCGTCTTTAGCATTTCACTCATTGGGAGTGTGGAGGTGGACAGAAAGTGTACAAGGAGTTTTGGCGGAGTAAATGTGAGAAAATGAATCTCTCTCACTGCAAGAATGTTTATAATGCAGGCCCAGTCGCTGGTTTTCATTTACATCTGAGAATATCATCTGCACGGCCTGCTCGCCAGAGTAGTGGACGCAGGATTTAGCTAATGCGCTGACATTATGACCATTGTTGTGTAATGGGTTGATGCATCATTCCAGACAGAGCAGTCTGTGATCGTACCCGCAGTAATAGCTCTGTGAGAATGTATTTAACGCTGAACCGCGAGCTCCGGTAAATGGTGTGGAATTGCTCCAATTCTGTAAAGCGCAATGGCTTATGAAAGTGACACAATCAAAGTATGTGCATCCTTGTCAAGTACCTAAGTGAAGTAAACACGAGATGAAATCAAATCAGGCAGTGTTGAGCACTCTTTGACAGAGTGTGGGTGATGCGACTTTTAAAATTATGTGATAAAATCATAAAATGAACTAATTATGTTGAATTGCTAATTTTTATAGAAAGTTAAGGAAACAAGTTTTACCTTTGCTTTACTTTCAGTAGCTAACTAGCTTTCTCCAAAGTGGAAGTGCTTTGCTTGGCTTTCGGGTCACACTTCAGACTGTTTATAGTGGAGTTTGATTTGTTAACATTAGTTAATTCATTAGGCATCATAAGTTGAAAATGAATGCAATACTTTTACAACATTTATTAATCTAGTTTAAAGGAATAGTTCATCTAAAAATGAAAATTTGCTGAAAATGTACTCTCAGGCTATCGAAGAGTTTTTTCTTCATTGGAATAGATTTGGAGAAACTTAGTGTTACATATCAGTATAACAGCTGATAAAAAAAAACCATCACAATAATCTACAAGTAATCCATGCGATTCCGGTCCATCAATTAACATCTTAAGTGAAAAGCTGCTTGTTTGTAGGAAACAAATTAATTACTTAGGCATTTCTAACCATGGTTTCTGTCCACAATACGAGTTCATAATCCATAATAACACTTCCTCCAGTGAAAAAGTCCATCCCCTGTTGTCCTCTCACATCAAAATACACCAACTTATTTGTTTAGAACGGTTTTGGACTGTTTTGCTTGTAAATGTAAACAAAGCTTGATCTGTGCATATTTCTCTCCTGATTCAGATGAGATGACTTTTTCACTGAGAAAGTTAAAAATGCCTTAGTCTTAAGGATGAATTTGTTTCTTTTGAGAAGAATTTGAAGCTTTTCTCCTCACAAGATGTTAATTGATGGCGTGAAGTCGTGTGGATTACTTGTGGATTATTGTGATGTTTTTATCAGCTGTTTCGACTCTCATTCTGATGGCACCCATTCACTGCAGCAAGCACATTCACTGAGCAAGTGCTGTAATGCAAAATTTCTCTAAATCAGTTCAGATGAAGAAACAAACTCCTCTACATCTTGGATGGCCTGAGGGTGAGTAGATTTTCATTTTTGTGTGAATTATATCTTTGAAGGTTTCTATGCTAATTTAATTCAAACTTGTCATGTTCTTTGTTGGATCCAAATAATCTATGCTGCTTGCGCACCGTACATATGCATCCTATTTCTAATAAAGCAGAGTTTTCAGTTGCACTTCTTAGTAAATATATTAAATAATAGAAAATAGTCCATGTTACATTTTTGAAAAAGCAATATGGACGTTATGTTGTAAATGTAATAGGCCTAAGTAATATCTTGTAACGCTTCACCCCCAACTCTGCTCTTTGAGATGAATACGGCCAGAACTTCATTTGAGTGTCTAGTTTAGTGAGTGTCGCCAAGGCAGAGCCAGTGACAGAAAACATTCCCAACCTCATTCATCAAGCAGTTTTTTCGCTCGAAGCATCTCAAATTCCTCTCTCCTTTCCTGTCATAGAAATGTTCTAACTTACCACGGATGTTCCTGAGGGATTTTTATCACGCATTGACTACAAGAGAATGCAAATGGCATACACAGGCATGAATCTGGGACAAGATGGCCATGACCTGCAGAGGTCTCCTCTCTGAGCCGTGCGTCTGGGGATTCAGAATTCTCCACTGCTGAAGCTTAATTAGCTCAGCTCTGTTGCCTGGAGAAGTGTTCAGTGCTTGACCTTTCCTAAAGGTAAGCGACCGGTGCGTGTTCAACAGGCCACAGGAAAATATGCAGCACCAAGGAGGCTTCTGACAAGTCCAACTAGGAGGGGAGGTGGAGATGGTGAAGGCATTTGAGCTGGTGCCCAGACAGTGTCTCGTCTAAAGATACCCTGAGAAACATACGTTGCCAAAGGGAAGTTTATCAGTAATCCTGCTGCTGATCATTAAAAAGAGACTGAGCCAATGCACAGCAGGTTTTGTGTTCATCAGAAGTGGGTTTAAAAACAAGCAAAATGAGAACATTCAAGTATAAGCAGATAGTAGAAGATAGCTACATTTAAATGAAGCCTAATAATCCATTAATAATATGACTGAATGCAAATCCTTTGTGTAAGGACCTCAATCGGACAAAAAAAGGGATCCAAAATAACAATCACTTCCACAATTTGGGGAAAAAAAATACAACATTTTCATTTTTGGGTAAATTTCCTTTAAGATAATAGTTAAATAGAAGTTAAATCAGTAAACAATTAATACACAATAAAATCAAATATGATACTCCAACTACTACTACTACTACAAACAAACAAATAAATAAATAAATCTAGTTCAAAATTTTTAGTAGTTTAAGCTTATTTAAAAATATTATTTATTTTATTCAGCAAGGATGCATCAAATTGATCAAAGATACGTTTACAATGTATAAATAAATAAATGAATGAATGTAATTATTTTAAATATATATATATATAAAAAAAAGATTCATGGTCTCCACAAAAAAAAAACCGGCACAACTGTTATCAAGATAAGAAGTAACAGGTATATATATATATATATATATATATAATAAATGTAATTATTTTAAACATATATATAAAAAACAACAACAATTTCTCGGGCTTCTCTCCACAAAAATATTAAACAGCACAACTGTTATCAAGATAGGAAGTAACAGGAAATGTTATTTGAGCACATCTGCAAGTGTATATATTAATATTATTTTACAATTCATACTTTATTTAACTTGATTTTTGCAAGCCTGCTTATTTTTTGTTTACTTTTGGTGGTTATGTTATTTATTTATTTAAGCGTGGAACACAGACTATTTTAAGAATGTTGCATATTTGTACAAACAAATAAATAAATAAATCTAGTTCAAGATTTTTAGTAGTTTAAGCTTATTTAAAAATATTATTTATTTTATTCAGCAAGGATGCATCAAATTGATCAAAGATACGTTTACAATGTATAAATAAATAAATGAATGAATGTAATTATTTTAAATATATATATATATAAAAAAAAGATTCATGGTCTCCACAAAAAAAAAACCGGCACAACTGTTATCAAGATAAGAAGTAACAGGAAATGTTATTTGAGCACATCTGCAAGTGTATATATTAATATTATTTTACAATTCATACTTTATTTAACTTGATTTTTGCAAGCCTGCTTATTTTTTGTTTACTTTTGGTGGTTATGTTATTTATTTATTTAAGCGTGGAACACAGACTATTTTAAGAATGTTGCATATTTGTTGCCATATGAAGTCTGTACACGTAATGTACACGTAATACACTGTTTATGTTGGACAGCTAACAATGGGCTTCATTAATAAGCAAAACTGTGTTTTTTGCTATTTTTTTGTAAATTGGAAATTTCCTATTGAATAGTCTGTAACATGGACCTTTTTCACATTTCCGGGTTTCTCGGCAGCGGAAGTCGTCATAGTTGGGTAAACTTGAAGAGCAGTGAATGGGAGAGTACCACATTTGCTCAAAAGCAAAAGAAAAACTCCATGATAGTGTTTCCATGACTTTCAATAAAAGAAAAAGAAAATTGAGAGAGACTGATAATGGCTGTCAGAAGAGAGAACGATATCAAATGTATCATCCCTCCCATATACACTGCATTAGAAACACCCTAGCATTAGCATTAACTAGTTTTTTTTTTTTTTGTAATTTGATGCAAAGGTGATGTAATACGAATTATAGTGTTACATATATTAAAAAAAATTAAAATAAATATGTATATATATATATATAAAAACTTTCGAGGATTTACGATGCTGGTGACGTCATATCCATTGTGCCTACAAACGGCTTTAAGTATAGTTTCTATTGGAATTTTCTACTCACGTTTCTTGAAAGATGCCAGCTGTTCACATCAATAGAACCGAGTTGTATTTTATGTCGAAAATTGTGTGTACGTGGGCTTGTGCGTATGTTTTTTTTTGATTGTCTTTCCCCTGCATGGATATGTCGAGACCTTGACTTCATCAAAGTTGCTAACTGTGTGCGCTGCAACTCTAATAGCTCGCTCTTCATTAGTGTGGCACAGGAGCTGTCAGGTTGAGTAAGTCAAGCATAAAGAATCTGAGAAGCTGCTTCCAGGTCTCTCAGTTACCCACCCTCATCAGCCACCATTACTGCTGCTTTTTAAACCAAGCCACTCCTTTTTATGTTTCTCTATGTCATAAAATCCCTATTTTGGAGAAAAGGTGCAGTGGCACTGATGACTGTTGTGAGCTGCTGTGTCCTGGAGCAGGAAGAGGTTTGCTCACGTGATCGTCCTGTAAATAATAAGAAATCCTTTGAAGGTGGGACATGCCTGTCATCCTATAAATCATCCATAGGCGAGTATTCCTCTCTGGCAGTGCGGCCAGGCACCGTTCTCATTATCCGGTGTGGGCTTGCCTCTCGGTGAAGAGTGGTGAGGTGAGGCGCTTTGATAAAAATACTTCACAAAGTCGTGTCACCATTAACGGCTCTCGCTCTCGTGTAAATGCGATGAGGAGAGAGATGAAAAAAAAACACAGTGTGATTTTAGCACCGGTAAAATTGATTTAAGGCCGTATCAAAACATGACGAGCTTTTTACAAGTGTCATGTAGGCTACTTTTACGGAGAGGGACCCATTTTCCAGCTCTGTGCTTTGCTCATCAGTTTGGCAGTGCACGCAGCAGAGCAGAGGTGATTACTTTAGAGAATTAGATTTAATCACTTAAAATGCTGAGGGATCCGTTCTTGGGTTATAATACTGCTTGGAGAGTTTGGTTTGTTTATTCCCCATTGGATTTTATTTAATGAGTTTTAATGTTATGGAAGACTTTTTCCCCCAACTATATATTAGAAAAGCAGTATTAAGTATACATTTTTACTTGTAAATAAAAATCAGCTTTTTTATTTAAAAGTGCTTTCAAGAAAATGGAGGAAAAAGTAATTTTTTTTTAAATTCATTCAGCTCTGCACTTTATAACATAAGCTATTAGGAGTGTAACGATTCACTCGTTGTCTCAATGCATCGATTACAAACCCTGACGATGCATAGGCCTATATGCATCGATCTTGAAACATGGATTTTTGAATCGTGAATTTCGGACGGTAATCGATTTAAAACACTAAGAGTCGAATGAATCGCGATTTCTATAGCGATTCAATGCTTTCATAAATTACTACAAGCACGAATTAATGGAGACCTTGAACAGTGTTCGTGCCTCGCATCTCTCCTTCACGCGCTCCACTATTTACCGCCTGCAGTGGCTGTCACAGGATTGCGCTCGCGCGCCGTTCGTCTCACTGACACATTTTTTGAGCAGCTGATGTGTGATCTCTCCTTAGTACTCATGGCCAGTAATGCCAAAGTGAAGTAGTTTTCTGTTGCTTTTCAATGGCTTTCGGTCATACCGACGACATTACCTGAGCAGTCGAAGGTTACGCATTTATTGCATGGATGGACCAAAAATGTAAGTGTCTAAAGCATATAGTTCCATTGAATGATAAATGTGTTTTAACATTTTGTTGTTAAACCAAATGTACGAAGGAAAATGTTAAAATAACCACAGCATTAACAACAACCTTGAAATAAGAGCGCAAGGTTTACTTTGGGGGAAGTCGTGGCCTAATGGTTAGAGAGTCGGACTCGTAACCCAAAGGTTGTGGGTTCGAGTCTCGTACCGACAGGGATTGTACGTGGGGGGAGTGAATGTACTCCCACCTTCAATACCACGACTGAGGTTATTGAGCAAGACACTGAACCCCCAACTGCTCCCCAGGCACCGCAGCAAAAATGGCTGCCCACTGCTCCGGGTGTGTGTTCATGGTGTGCACTTTGGATGGGTTAAATGCAGAGCACTAATGTCACACAATGGCCACATGTCACGTCACTTTCACTTTCAGATGCATGAAAGTAGGTTTGTTGCTTTGCAATCAGACATCAGGCTGTTTTCTTTCAGAATCATCATTCGCCGATGGAGAGGAAAAGTTACTATAGCATTTTATTTTATGAAAATTAGATAAAGAGAATTGATCTCGCGATCATAGAACTTAAGACGTGCCAGGCTATATCTGAATCTGAATAAAAAGCAGAATGAACTGATGAAACATTAAGATAATAAACACAATAAATAAATAAAATGTATGAATGGTGCAGTGCTAATTGACATATCATATATTACAGTACAGAGACTATAAAGTATATTTTCTACCTTATTCTATGCAGAAAATTGAAATAATTGTTTGTAATCATAAAATTGCCATCAGGGAAAATATTATAGATTACAAATGATTGATTATTGTCCAGCAGTGCATCTGATTTCTTATAGCAAATTCAAAGTAAGAGATAAGAAAATAATTCATTGTAAAAAAAATAATACATACATGCATGCAATTATTGTATTTGACATTTCTGTCACTTCTGAAATGATGACTACACACCTGGTGTGACAAAATGTTAGCCTATAGCCTACATAATACTTTTAAAGCTCTTTTTTAAAAATCTTGGCTTACATAAATTTCTACAAATGCCATGTCATGCCATAGCATCATTAAACTAGCATCTAACAATGGACAAAATTGTTTTTTTCCTAACCTATGGTTCTCTAACCATAAATGCTGCTGTGTAATTTGCCCTCGGACTAAGCAGTTAAAGAATTTAGGGGAAGCATTTAAATAATCATGTGAATGCACTTAAAGAATGCAGAATCGAATCATTAATCGAATCAAATCGAATCAAATTTAATTGTGAATTGAATCGAATTTAATCGTTCTGAATTTGCAAAAATCATTCTTGAATCGAATCGAAAACCTATGAATCGTGAATCGATTCGCTGTCTACCCAAAGATTCACAGCCCTATAAGCTATGTATTCTGAATGAATATGAAGAGAGGCATGCTAAATGGCACTTTCCATGAATGCAGTACACTTTGGTGTCCAGTGACCTTTTTTTAGATACACAAATCCCATGTTTCTTATGTATTGTGATTAGATCTACTAAATGAGCTAATAGTCTGTCTAACATGCAGTTAACTTTAACAGAACGTTAACAGCAGTTAACAGAAATTAGCTAGTTTTAAACTTAAAATTGTGGTTTTAGCCTCCGCACCGTAGATGATTTGACTTTTTCCCTCTGTATCCAACAATAAAAATCATATATAAATTTAATTTTTGACCAAACGAGTCAAAAACACTAAAAATACTAAAAAACACAATTGCCGAAATATTACATTTATTGGCAATTTTGCAAACTGTTTAATTAGTCTATTTAGTTTTCACATTTACTTAGTATGTGTTACTAAATCAAAACAAAATCACACATTTCAAAGTATTAAAAACATGAAATTAACACGATTCACATGGCAAAATGAAGCACTTTATTTTGGTCCTTAATAATAAAAGAGGTGCATAACCTTCATAAAATGAAACTAGAAAAAACTAAATAACATTACCTTTCAAAAGTTTAAGGTTGGAGAGAAGTCCGTTTTGCACACAAAGGCTGCACTTACTTGGAAAAAACAACAACAACAGTAAAAATACAGTAAAAACTAAAATTCTTTGAAATATTGAAATATTATAATCGAAAATGACTGTTTTCTCTTTAAATATATATTTTTAATGTAATTCATTCTCGTGATGTCAAAGTTTAATTTTCAGAAGCCATTACTCACTTTACCATTACTTCAGTGTCACATGATCTTTCAGAAATCATTCTAATATACTGATTTACTGCTTAAGAAAAACTGCTTATTATCAATGTTGAAAGCACAATCACAATAGAAAAAATAGAAAATCACAACATTTATTTGAAATAGAACATTATAAACGTTTTTCCTGTTTTTTTTTTTTTTTGATCAGTTGAATGTGTCCTTGCTGAATAGAAGTATTCATTTCTTTAAAAAAATCTCACTGACTTTAATCTTTTGAATGTTGGTGTATTTTTTTTTACCTTTAAACAGTTACCTGTTTTCACTGGTCGTTACTGAAAAAGAAATATAAAAATCTACATTTATTCATTCATATTTTATTCATGGAAAGTGCCATTTACATGGCTTATTAAAGGACCAAATAAAGTGCTTGATTTGAATCGGGTGGCAATCCACAGTCTTGTGGCCGAAATAAATGTGACCACGTTCAGTGCAAAAGCAGCTCTCCCCCCCCCCCCCCCCCCCCCCCCACCCACACG